>NW_022196909.1:5191926-5217237 GCF_008632895.1 Mastomys coucha
ATGCTTGCTGCAGAAGGATCCTAGTGTCCGCGTGTCTTCTTGCTGGCAAGACGACTGCGCGGGCAACAAGAATCCATGTGGACAGATGGACAGATGGACAGCAGTCCACATGGACCACTGGATAGCAGAGCAGATGAACAGAATCCATGTGGACAGATGGACAGATGGACAGCAGTCCACATGGACCACTGGATATCAGAACAAGTGACAGTTTGAGTAGTCTGTGTCAGTAATAGGGAATGGCTGGGCTAAAAAATCCTGGGTTAGTTAGGAGTTCTCAGCCTGGCAGTCCCTTGATGCACACACTGGGTGGCCAGATGACAGGTTGGTGGGGAAACCACCATCACAGCATTGGATACTCTCTGCCTCTGGGGGCCCAGGTAAGGAAAGTACATATTTTCCAGCGTGGTGTGTCTGGTAAGTTCTTGGGCCTAGTTTTCCCGATTTGGCCTTCATATGTTCATGTGTTCCTACAGTCCCCATTTACTTTGATACATTGATTGGGGACCTTTCTACTTTTAGAAATAAGTTCTTCATCAACCTGAGCCTCATAGGTAGTGCTAGACTGAAGGTGCTGTGAATGTGGCCCCAAGAGACAAGTATCTTACTTCTGAATTTGCACTCAAAATGGAATCATTATAAAGGAATCATTGCACTCAAAATGAGATCATTGTAAAGGGATCATTGTAATTGAAAAATTACCACTTTTCCCGATGTGTGCAGACATAGGGTGGGATCTGGGCAGATCTCAACAGCAAGCAGACTGTATTGCTGGAAAGGGCTTCCATTAGAAGATCAGAGCCTTTACAAGCTCTGCTGGAAGTGAGTGGCTCTGACATCTGTGTGCTTAGCTTCACCATTGGGAATGTTTCAAATGGAAACCCAGAGGTGAAGATCCTTCTCCTTCTCCCACTCCCTCTCCCTCTCCCTCCCCTCCCTCTCTCTCTCCTTCCTCCCCTTCCTCCCCCACCCTCCAACCTCCCTTCACCCTCATTTCCTCAAGAATAAACAAAATTCATCATGAACTAGACAGGGAAAAGATGCTGTGCAAAAATGTGCTGATATAGGAAGATGGGCCAGAGAGAGAGACAGAGACAGAGATACACAGAGAGGGTGGGCGTAGGGAATGGAATCACATTTCCAGAGTCATCGCAAATGCAGTCCAGGTGTTGGTAGTTCCAGGGACAGCTCGTTTAATCTCATGAGTGCTGCTCAATGCTCTGAGAACTTATTTGAGGTTGAAATGTTTTCTTGGGTAAGAGTCACAAAAGGAACAATTGTTGCCTGACATTGCTTCACGTTTATGAGACTGGTGTGGTCATCGCGTGCATGGGGCAGTGAGCGCATCTCTTGCCCTGTTCTCTCTCCAGCTTGACTGCTGTCCTGCCTCATGTTTAATGGCATTTAGTATTTGAGGAAGGAAAGAGGAAACAACTTTAAGGAGATTGGCTTTAAAAAAAAAATTATGTTTTAGGAATTCCTAAGAAAGGTTTCCAACTTAACCATTTTTTGAAAATGCATTCAGTTTCAATCAAATCTCCTTAACACATCAGAGAACACTTGAGAGCCGAGCTCTGGGGCTTATCGAGATTGAGCCAGCTTCAAAGGCCAGGGACATAAGCTGCTGAGTCAGCCAACAAAACCATCTCTGAGCCAGGATGGACAAAACCAAGCCCAGGGTTCACAGAGCCAAAGGGCCCCGGGGTACTTGTCTTCCAGCTTCTATCTGCAGTGTTCCCGTTGCTATGGGGACGGAGCCCTTTGGAAGGGAGAGCTATTGCATCCATCCCTGGCTACATGTGGAAATACATTGCTTTTGTTGTTATTTTTTTTCTTTTTTGTTTTTCAAACAGCACCTATAATTCCAACCAACAACTCAGAACACCTATACCCAATTAGGAGCAGAAAGGAATCATGCTTGGCTCCTTACCCGAGCCCTGCTTTCTCTTTTGAGGAGAATTATAAATCATAAACAAGAATGGGTTGTGAGACACAAGCTAATCCTCCACTCCATGTCATTGGCAGTATAAAACCTAGGAATTCAGTAGGTAGAACGTTGGCTGTAAGGAGCTGGAATTCCATCTGTGAAAAGTTCCCCAGGCATCTAGAGCCAGTTCTTTGATAATCTTAGAGCCCACGGGCCCCATACTCCACTGTGGGCCTCACTGTTACAAGCAGGCTTAGCAAGCCCCCTCCCTCCCCCACCAGCACAAGGCCAAGCTGCTGGCCTCCCATCCTCTTCCCAGAGCTGACTTCCTAATGGACTCCTTTTGACCATCCAGATACATTCTCATTTAAATTCAAGGACACACACCCACAGGCTGATCCAGGAGGGGAGGGAGGCTCACCATGAATTGAATGATAAATAATACATGTGGTTAAAAAAAAAAAACCAACACCAGCCCTTATTTACAAATGAAAGAACACTAGAAATTATTTCTGGTGGAACTATAAAAGATTAAATTCAAGCAGGGAGTGGGAGAGGATGTTTTTCCTTAAAACTCCTCAAGAAGCCACCCCATTGTTTCACTTTAAAAAGACACAGTCTGTCTTGAGTTGGGAATTCAGTGGGTAGTGGAACACTGATCCCAATGGAGGGTGCTAGGCCTCCCTATAGGGGAGCTCAAGGGAGTAGGGAGAGATCTAAAAGGGGGTTCCCCTCATAGTAGGTCAGATTAGCATCCATTTCCCTTCCTTCGATGTTTTTCAATTTTCTGTCATTTTCTCACCCTCGTGCTACAGGGTCAAACCCACTATTCTGTGTGAGAGAGACACCATCATCTCTGGAGATGGGGGATAGCTTTGGCACATGACCTAAGTCATGAGAGGGAGCTGTTAGACTCTATTCCCCTTTCACCAGTCATAAGTCCATGAGAACTAACCTGGAGCTGCCAATGCCTGGGGCTCATGGCTCAGCCTGCCTGAAAACCAAAGCCACCTGAGTCAGGGAATGAACACTCCTAACTTATGTTATGCCAAGTGCTCTGATGAATACTTGAATCTGTGTCTGAAGCTAGACTGCCCTGGATCTGCCCTTATGTTTGTTACTGTACTGTTTACTTTTCTATTGCTGGGCTAAAACACCATCATCATGGTAACTTCTAGATGAAAGAGTTTATTTGAGCTTACCATTCTAGAAGGTTGGACTCCATGGTGGTAAAGTGAAGGCATGGTGTTGTTGCAGGATATTTGATCACACTGGGAACCCGGAGACTGTTGTTTACTGGAGAAACCTGTTTCTAGTTGTGGTGTGGCTCAGCCTTAGCACACACCTTTAATCCCAAACAAGGAAGGTAAAGTTAGTTTGTAGACGGAAGCACCTGTGTTTGAAAGTGATGTCTAATTGAGCAGCTGACAAAGTGATGAATCAGAGAAAGATTTGACAGAATAGGATATGGCCAACTCTCAAGAGAACAGAGGAAAAAAAAAGAGGCTACTTAAGAGAAAACAATGCAGTGAAAGAAAGGGAGAGAGGCCAGTTTTACCAGGACAGTTGTACAGAGATGGCTGTAGAGAGAGAACAAGCTAGACACAGGTGAGAAGGAGTCAAAAGATTAAAATATATTGCCAAAGTTAGTATGAGGCCAATCAGATCAATTAAGGAGAAGCCAAGAGAAGACAGATTAAATCAGTCAGCTTGGATCCAATTTGATCCAGAACAGCCGAGTTGAATCAGCTAGCCAGAGATCAGAAAGAATTAGGAAGGGGTGAGTTTATTCAGCAGCAAGTCTCAGAGGCTGAAAACATTCTAGGCCTAGATTAGATTATATGGAAGCTAAAAGCTTGCAGGACTAAGCCTAGGTTAGCAGATGGAAGCAATAAACCTCCAAGATGACAATTACATCAGACAAATAAAAGATGCTTTTACATGATATCTAGAGTTGGAGGCTGAGGGCTTACATCTTGAACAACAAGCATGAAGCAGAGAGAAAAAAAACTAGAAATAGGTGAGTCTTGTAATTTTCAAAGCCCACCTGCCAGTAACATACTTCTTTCAATGAGGCCGTATCTCCAACAGTGCCATCAACTGGGACAAGTATTCAAACATTCAAGTCTATGGGAGACATACACATTCAAAGCACCCAGTTACTCAGTGAGTTCATTTTGTTCACAATCAGCTCTGAGTGTCTGCCACTTGCATTCAAGCACTCAGCAAGGTAGACTTGTGGCTGCTATTCAGATAGGTTGGGTGGCATCGCTGGGTACCAGAGACAGACCTGAGTTTGAATTTAGGAGGAAAGGGCATGAGGCATAGCCACCTTACCCCTGAGGAATCAGAGCCCAGGGGAGGCTGCTGGGTACCCAAGCTTCAGCAGTCTCTGATTCTAGCCCCACTGTGTGAGAACTAAAGCTTTCAAGAGGATTTGAGTAAGAGCCTGAAATCTGAGAGTGCCTAGAGACCACAGCTGAGAACTAGTCCCAGAGCCCATTCTTTAGATGTTGACAGCCTTTGGATGTCCATGTGTATGAATTTAGACCAGATAGTTTTCATCACTGACAAAATGCTTGAGAGAAGCAATTTAAGGGAGGAAGAAGTTATTCTGGCTTACAATTTGGGAGGGTTCAGTCCAGTATGGCGAGCAGAGCTGCATGCATAGTGTCGGGAGTACTACTGGGACTTGTTCTGCCTGTGGACCAGGAGGCAGAGACTGGACCAAAATCAGAATGTAGCTATAACCCTCAAGGCTGGGTTCTGAACGAGCCGTTTCCTTCAGCTATGTCCCACCCACCGAAGTTCAGGACATCTCAAAACAGCAACGAAAGCTGAGAACAAGTGTCAAACACATGAACCTGTGGGTAATACCTTACATTCAAACTATAACAAGTAAATACAACATATGAACATATGTGGATACATACACGTGTATCTATTAGTCATTTAAATGTCATCTTCTGTGAATTCTGTGAGATTTCTCACAGAAATTGACAGCCAAAGCTTACCTAAGAAAATGAAGGCTTATTAATTGACAAATCAAAGAGTGGTTATTTACTTGTTAAGGATTACATAAGATATGTATCAAAAATTACATAAGAGACATGAGGGTTAGGGAAGTGACTCTCCTCAAAGCTAAGAATTACAGTCTGCTGAAAACCTCAAAAGGTGTTTATACAACGTGGAAAATGCAGTTGTGTATGCATGTGACTGGGCTGTGGTCTATGTGTGCATGCATGCATGTGTGTATTCGTGTGTGTGTGTGTGTGTGTGTGTGTGTGTATGTGTGTGTTAATGTGTGCATGAGTGTATATGTATGTGGTGTGTGTTTAGAGGTCTGTGTACACGCATGTGGCAATCAGAGGTCAATAGCAGGTATCTCTTTTCTCATGCCCCATTTTTAATTTTTTGAGACAGTGTCTCTTTCTGAACCTGAAACTCATGAGTTCAGCTAAACTGGCTGGTCCGTGGGCTCCAGACATCCCAGCCATGGGCTCCAGCCATCCCAGCCATGTCTTTCCCCCAGCCCACCCTGACCTCACCACTAGCATCATCACAGGCGTGTGGGGCTTCGCCCTGCTATTAATACCCCACCTGGGGATCTGAGCGGACGTCTTCATGTTTGCACACCAGGCACTTTACCAACTGTGCCATCTCCCCAGCCCCAGAAAAAGGTATTTTAGATATGAAAATTAAAGCAGAAGTAATAATCAAATTTTTTAAAATGACATTATAAGAAACACAACTTAGAGAAATGGATAATGAGAAGGGTGCTCCTACAAGCCGCTCGTTAGGGGAGACCCGGAGCCTTGCTAGCTTGAATCATGAAAATTTGCATCTTCTGGATCTGTGATTAGAAAATCACCATAGGACTTGTGGGAATTCTGTACTATGGGGTAGGAGGAACTGGGTAGGAGCCCTCTGGCCCACATGCAGGTAGTTCCAGAAGTTATGCTCAGCTGATGAGCCCTTCTCCCCACCTCAGGTTGCCACAGACGGGGCTCCAGTCAGGCTGCTTCTGTCTCTATCCTATTGCCAACCTAGACCTTCTGTGTGTACCTTCCGTAGGAACACAGAGTAGCTTAGCTCTCAAGTCTGAGGCTAGGACAGCATCAGCTCTGGAGTGGATTGTGATGTCTTGTGGTTGGTCTAACTGCTCCCACCCTGGCCCTTCTTCTAGATCACAGAGTGAGTCTTTGAAGGTAAGTAAGATCTTCACCTCAGATCAAAACTTTGGGAAAAGATGGCCTTACAAACGTCCAAGGAGCCTGTGGCTCCTTGGGTCTCTGCTCCATCACCTGTTTCTTTGAGCTCATCTGCTCCATCCCTTCCCCATTCTCTCTGTCCACCTCGAAGGCCTTCCAGTGTGTTCTGGAACTCATTACTGTACTTAGAAAATGCCAAGCTCTCCTGGGCCTGTAGCGCATGCCTTTAATCACAGCTCCTCAGGAGGCTGAGGCAGGAAGACCACATATATCTTTTTGAAGGTAGGGAATGGATTTTTTCCAGATATAGTTTCTCTGTGTAGTCCTGGCTGTCCTGGGATTCACACTGTAAATGAGGCTAGCCTCAAACTCAGTGATTCACCTGCCTCTGCCTCCCAAATGCTGGGATTAACGGCGTGCGCCACCACTGCCCCACTAATAGCACACATTTTAAGTCATGCTTGAGCTACAGGTGTATTCAGGGTCAGCCTTGGCAACTTAGCGATGCCCTGTCTCAAAAGCAAAAGCAAAAGCAAAAAGAAGGTAGGACTGTACATTAGCAGTGCATTGGTGGGGCCATGAAAGGCAACCTGGTTTCTGGTTGAGCTAAGACTAGAAACCCTGGGACCCTAAAGGGACGGACCGTAGGCGTTTCGCCTGATTCTCGAGGCTTCTGTCACTGCCGCAGCCCTCCATAGACTTGTGGCCTTCAGTCATGTAAGGGCAATGCCCCAAACCCCTCCACAGGTACAGGATGTGACCTGTGGTCATGTAGCCTCAAAACAGATCTCCATTTTAACGAGGTACCTAAAGGCCTCTTTTCATTGGGATCTGCCGTGGAGAAGGCCTTCACCTACAGAGCTGCGGTCTAATCAGAAGGCCTCTCTGCTCTCCCAGCCAGGCTACCACCAAGTTCAAACCCTCCGCTGCTGCGGTCAAGCCAAGAACTCTCCCCTCTTTTCCCCCTAGGCCAGGGCCAGATCCAGACCATAGGCCCCCATTCCATTCTCAGCTCTTCTGCAGCATCCTGCAGCACCTGGATGCCCAAGAGCCTGAGAACCAGATGGCCCCGGGCCTCCTCCCAGGCCTAGGGACCCTCAAGCCAGCTCTGGCTGGCCACAGAACCTCAGACTGTGCTCCCTCACCCCCAGAGCAGTGTCCTTCGGCTTCCCCATAGGCCGACACCTGCACCGCGACAGCTTGCGGTAAGTGCCATCGAAACTCCCATGTACTGCTTCCCCAGTAGCTGTGCCCTATGGTGGGGCGGAAGCAGGACCCGTTACCCATACAATGCAGCACTTGCTGAGCAAGTGCCAGGTCCTGGGTACGCTCCCCAGTACCATGAAAAGCAGAGAGGAATGGAAGTCGACGGGAGGGGTGGGAGGGAAGGACTGGGGTTGTGTGCTTGCCCAGAACCACTTTGAGTCCTTGCCATTCACCTCTCCTTGCCTTGCATCCATCTTTCCCTGTACTGGAAAGGCACATCCAGTACACCTCTAAGCACCTCTAAGCACCAAGCTCCAAAGCCACGCTGCCAGCAAAGCCTCCTGCTACCACCCTACTTAATTTCATAAGCTCCTCCCACTCAGTAAACCTCTACTTTCCCCCCCTTGTATTCATCAGATACACGTGAAAGCAATATTCTTAAAATGTATTCTGATTATGGGATAAGTTTTAGGTCACTTATTAATGAGGAAGATAGAGCAGATTCAAAAAACATCAAAATGCATAGGTTTATATGTAGTTACTCTGGGAAACAAAAAGAACGAAATAAGTTAAGTATAAGGGTAGTTCATGTTCTAAAAGGCAAGACAGATGTAACCTTCAAAGTACCTTATTTGCAAGGGCCCTCCCTCCAGACACACAAAACACATCATTATATCTTTTTTATTTATTTATTTTAAAGATTTATTTATTTATTACATGTAAGTACACTGTAGCTGTCTTCAGACACACCAGAAGAGGGTGTCAGATCTCATTATGGATGGTTGTGAGCCACCATGTGGTTGCTGGGATTCGAACTCAGAACCTTTGGAAGAGCAGTCAGTGCTCTTACCTGCTGAGCCATCTCACCAGCCCCTTATTTATTTATTTTTGTATGTGCAAACACATGTGCACACATGGGGGGAAGGTGGTATATGTACATATGGAAGCCCAGAGGTTGATGTTGGATCTTCTTCTATCGCTCTGCATCTCGTCAGACAGGGTTGCTCAGTGAACTGGAAGTTCAATGTTTCAGCAACACCAACTAGCTAGCCAATGAACTCTTAGAATTGACCTGTCTCTGTCCCTCCAGCACTGGAAGTACAAATACCATCATGCCACCATGCCCAGCTCTTACATGGATGCTGGAGATCCAAACTCAAGTCCTCACACTTGCACAGTAAACATGCCCTTACTTACAAGGGTTAATCTTCAGTTTCCCAGACTCAAAAAACATCCCTGTCCTAATTAATAAAAGTCATTTCCTTTGAGATTCAGACGACAGTTAGGGTCTTACAAAATATCCTCTCACCACCATTATGCACCCAATACCTAGAATGATGACTGGCCCATCGATAGTAACAAAGCATGAAAGTATGATAAAGTCAATATAATGCTGATGTGAAATGCTGCCATATGGCTACTCATAACAGACAGACTATTGTCTTACTTTCTCTTTAAATCGCTTTTAAAACTCACTCTCTTGCACATAGCAGGCGTCATCAGTTTCCCAGAATTTAATTATCACTAAAGAGCCTCACAACGTTTTGTTTTACAGCCAGCTGTGTTTGCTTCCAATCGGATCCTTCACCGTCACCAAGGCCTCTCTGCGCTCATTCCAGATTGTCCGATCACCGCTGTTGGGTGCTGGGAACTTCCTTCTCTAACCCTGGGGTTAATAGCAGTCACCATTACACAAGACAGGGCTCAGAGGATTTTCCAAATGTGAGTTTACTTTCCTCCACCCTCTCCTACAGCTTCCACGATGTCTGTAGAGCAGGACTGAAGGGATGGTTAAAAGGACATAGATGACTCTGACCCAAAATTAAGGGTAACTGTTTAGGCTCCCTCTTCCTAGTCTAAACTAAAAAATAAAATATAACAGGGATACAACCATCTTGATATCAAAGCATTGTGAAGGAAAAAGTAGTCAAGGCTTTGAAAGCAGAAGGGAGCAGCCTGGATACACTGTAGGGGTGTGTCCAGTGTGGCAGTGGAAGTGCAAGCCTGGAATCAGACTGTCTGGATTAATAAACATAACAACATCTCTGAATAAGTCATGAGGTTGTGTTTGCAAGTCTCTTCTCGGGGTCTCCACGTTCTCATCTGCGGGAGTGTATTTCATCAGATATTTATAAGGATATTAAAATAACATGTGATTAGAAACCTGTCCAGTAGGAGTTCAATATAGTTTCTGGACTTAGCTATCATTTGTGGTTGACAAAGGAAAAGGGTTAGGATGACCTAGTTGCGTGCAAGCTTGATCACATTACTAGCAATAATGTAATGCAAGTAAAAAGTAAGCTTTCTTAGTTACTTTTCTATTGCTGCAATACAGCACTAGGAACAAGGCCCCTTATAAAAGAAAGAGTTTCAGGGTAGGTTTATAGTTCCCAAGGATTAGGGTCCATGACGGTGGGGACAGTGAGGGAGCTAGTGGCAGACATGATGGCTAGAGCTCACATCTCAGATCACAAACCAGAGAGAGCTACTGGGACTTTGGAATCTCAAAGCATGTCCCCAGAGACATACTTCCTCCAGCAAGACCTTCCCCCTAAACCTCCCTGAATAGAAACACCAACCTGGGACCAAGAATTCAAACATCAGAGCCCATGTGGGACATTTTCATCTAAACTCTCACGTATGCCGAGTCCAGGGAATAGAGAATGCTGAAAATGCTACAAAGTGAAAATTGAGAAAAGAAACTTAGTGGTTGAGAGCCTCACAACTCTTTCTTGACAACCATCTGAGAATCAACAGGGCGAGCCTCCGATTCCTAGATCACGTGATAATCATACGATTATTAACATGTGGCAGAAACTTGAGGACGTGTGTCCTTCCCTCCAAGAGAAGTGACAAATTTCTACGCTGCAGAAGAAAAGCTCCCCACCAGAGCAAGCTGGTGCTCGTTTATTAGAGAAACGAGGTGTCGTATCCACCTTCCCCACTGTTGCCTCTGAGAGGACCGTGACGAGTCACGGCATCATCCTGAAACTGTAAGAGTGAAGCCTCTCTCCCACGGGACACTAAGTTCACACAACTAGCTCACATGATGTGTGACAATAGGAAATGAATCTCATTCGTCGTAAACAATGAGATGATGTCATGGATGATATACTCTCTGAGCCAAGCAGAATTATAGCCAATCCTGACGTGGCCGAGTTACTTAGCCCTATTAATGTGACGTTAGCTATCTGGAAATAAGGATCATGTTATCCGTCTCAGAGGGTTATTGTATGGAAAGACAAGCCCAACAATATCAGTGTACAATGTAGTGCTGACACATTAAAAAAACCTCAAGACAATATTAATTTTCCCTTTTCCTACTCTCTCTCATTGCCTGCTACGGTCAAGTCTTTGGCTTGTGATCTTAGCCACTACCCATTACATTCCAAGCTAGTTGTCACATCCCCATTTCCTGTGTTTTTAGGAATTTCCCAGAGACACTAAATTTCCAATTTAGTGTCATCTGACCTCTTCCATATACTATGGACACCCACTTATTGGAAGGCCTCCTGTCAAGAAGAATATTTGCAGTGGGCCCAGTGTGTCCAGTGACCAGCGTTCCAGAACAATAAACTTCTAGATAGGCCGGGATAATGGTTCTCTCCCTCAATTCTTCTTGGCTTTGTAACCTGGGTTTATGCTCACAGTCTGAACAACTCCACCAGCTCCCGGCATGCAGCCCATAGCCCCATCATGAGTCTTACTCTTCCTTATGGCCTGATGTGCAAGCTCTTACGTTATCTCTTTCATCTTTTGTTTTCTTGACTCTCTCCCAGCTTCAGCATTGAACTGTACATGGTTGTATCCTCTTTAAGGGCTTGTACCTCTTTACCTGTGTTCTCCTGTACTTCTTTAAGGGAGTTATTCATGTCCTTCTTAAATTCCTCTAGCACCATCGTGAGATATGATTTTAGATCCAAATCTTGCTTTTCCGGTGTTTTGGGATATCCAGGACTTGCTGTGGTGGGAGTACTAGGTTCTGATGAAGCCAAGTAGTCTTGGTTTCTGTTGGTAGGATTCTTGCATTTGCCTTTCGCCATCTGTTGATCCCTGGTGTTAGATGTTCTTGTTGTCTCTGACTAGAGCTTGTTCCTCCCGTGGGTCTGTGTCAGTACTTCTGGGAGATCAGCTCTCCTCTGGTAAATCCTGGGCACAGATTCCGTGGATCAGTTATCCGTCCTGAGTCCTGGGGTCAGAGCACACCCTGGAGACAGGATCTCCACTTGTGGGAAAGGTGCAGAGAGGGCTGTGGGTCTGTTGTCCCTCCTAGGTGTGGTCTGAGGTAGAAATGATCCTGACCAGGCTGCTCTGCAACTTGTGAGGCCTCTGCCTCCCAGCTGGTCCCGCCTTAGAAAGTCACCAGGGAGAAAATGGCAGATCTCACCTGAGTCCCTGGGTTAAAGCACTCCCTGAGGGCAGGCTCTCCGCTTGCAGGGAAGGGGCAGAGAGGGTTGCTGATCCACTGCTGTCACTTGGAGGCTGAGAAGATCCTGTCCCTGCCACCCTGCACGACTTGTGAGGCCTGTGCCTCTCCTGTACATGGTTGTAGTGTGTGCACTGCCAAGTGAGGAGGAAGCTACTAGAAGCAGTTAGGCCACTATGCTTAGTCACGGGACAAAACCATTCGATGAGCATAAACTCTGAATTAGAATTATGTTCAAAAAAGGACAAATACAGATTTTTGTTCTTATTAAGTTTGTTTTCCATGGACATTCTCTATGTCCTTGCATATGCCAGAATCTCAATCATTATTGGAAGAGTAAACTAGCAAAAGCTCTCTTTAGCTCACTCAGTATGGACTCAAAAGATGTGAATCTTATTGGACAAAATATTCATGCTGAAGCATTGGAACACTGGAAAAAATGACCTTATGGAGTGGGGGAAGGTAACAAAATATGTGTGGAGTCAGAATTAGAGGTCGAGTTCCAATCAATAAAATAAGATTCATCAAGAGCAAGGAAATGGCTTCCATGTGGATCAAGCTGAGACTTGGGGGCTAGGGGTGGCTGAGTGCAGAATCATAATTATTTGGAAGTCCGCAGAGGGCTGCAGTGCAACCAGAGAGCATGGCATGTGGGACTGGGTGTGTAGATAGCTTACCCTTCAGCCAAGAGGAATGTGTTTATCACTCTTGATCGGCCTTTGCCAAGTTTGAACCTAGTGGGAATGCTAAGTATATTCCTCTTCAAGGTCCAAATCTCAAAATCAATGCAAACTAATCAAAGAAGTTTCAGAGTGAAAAAAAATGAGAACTATTAAAAATTTGAAAAATAAGTCTTGGGAGAAAATACATGGAATATAGCCTGTGTTTGGTTTGTAAAGAGAGAGACCAAGGGGGCAATAAGTCTTTAATTATATAAAGTTATGTTGCAAAGAGGACAAAAATGACTTATATCCTTCATACCTCGTGGAAAGTTAAAGTAACAGAGGCATGGCGCCAGCCTTCCCTCATGATCAGTCTGTGGCTTGGGCAGTTGAGACGATCATTGGCACAGTCAGCTCCACCTTGGGCTTAGTTTGGCATTGATTGAATGTCTCACTTAAAGGCTTGTACGCCCCTGCAGTGCAAATGAGAACCACCCCCATCAAAACCACGAAAGGATAGAGAAATGCCATGTCCTCTCATAAATATGTTATCAAAATTAGAATACTGTGTCACAGGAAGGAAGACTAGGACTGGAGAGGTTGCACTCCTCACGTTGGTTCCTGGCTGTTTATGTGTGTGATTGGTTGGTGGAGGTCTAAGGGGGCTAGGGTAAGTAGCTTTGTCTATCTCTTATGCATACTTTAATTTGGCTAATATATCCCAGTCATAGGCCTGGAATCTTTTACACAATCTGCGGGTCTTTACATGATGCAAGGTAATACTATGGTATGCTGGCTAGTTTTATATCACCTTGCTATACGTTATAGTCATCTGAGAGGATTGAGAAAATCAAGGTTCCCTGTCAGACTGGGTGATAGGCAAGCATGCAGAGCACTTCCTTAATTAGTGAGTGATGGAGAAGGGCCCAGCCTATTCTGGTGGACTTGGCTTCTACAAGAAAGCAGGCTGAGCAAGCCACAAGGAACAAGCCACCGAGCTGCACCCCCTCACAGCCTCTGCATCAGCTCCTGCTTCCAGGTTCTGCTCTGTTTGAGTTCCTGTCCTGACTTCATTTGATGGTGAACAACGATGTAGACATGTAAGCCAGACAAACCCTCTTCCCCTTAACTTGCATTTGGCCATGGTGTTTTATCACAGCAACAGTTGCCTAGCTAGGCCACTAGGACGTGTGGCCTTCTTGTGGATCCCTTATCAGTGAGTGCCTTTAATGCTCACACTGCAGACAAAGCCATACATACTCTACAGAATTCCTGGTGACATTTCTCTATGCTCTTGAGACGGGTCCCCAGACTCTGGCCTCCTCCTTTGGTAACTCTCTCCTGTCCTGTATTTCCACTTTTGACCTATTTTGCTCCAAGCACTTCTGCTGCCTCCTCCACCCGCATTCATGTCCCATGGGTGCTTTCTGTCTGGTCCCATTCTCTTCTATGCTTTCCTTTCTACCTTCTGGGATTCCCCACCGACCACTTGACCCTAGTTCAGGTTCCTGAATTCAAATCCAGCCCAGAGCCCCAGAGCCTAACCTAGGGAAGCAATTTGCATAACTCTTGATCCTGCTCTTTCTTGAGGTCACTCTGAACTAATCCTAAGTGTTTAGTGATTTAGCATGAAATGTGCAGATGTTTGGCTCCAATTCAGAGCCTCTAACTCTTCAATCATCATTCTCAAGATAAAATCCTTGCAGAAGTATCGCTTCTCATCGCTGTGATCAAATACCTGTAAAAAGCAACTTAAGGAAAGGTGGGTGTCTTTTGGCTTACAGTTCCAAGGGATACAGCCCACCATGGAAGTATTAGGGATAATTTCAGTGTCACACAAAGCAACACCTAAACAAAGCCAAAATATCTCAACCAGGCAAAACTTCACTCTTGACCAAGACAGTGTGCTGGCAAGAGCAACCACATCAGGCAAAGAGTGTACCTGTTTTTTATTCTAAGGCAGCTTGGGAGCCTATCAGTCTTTCACAGTTGGCTATTTTTATTGAATTGGTGCAAAGGAAAGAAACGAGAACCAGAAGGGGTTGGCCACTTGAGTTTTGAAAATGTAGCAGGTAAGAAAATGTGTAAATAAAAGTTTTTCTAGGAATCAGGGAGTTGAACTAAAACATTTACATAAAGGTTTTCCAAGGCGGAGGAGATAAAAAGGGTTTTAATTCCTTGCTGCAAACAAAAGTTTTATGATCTTAGAAAAGATTAATATGGGATGTTTCTTACAGCAGGAAGGCATAGTAACAGGAGCAGGTAGAAACTGGTCATGCTGGGCTCTGTCAGAAAGCAGAGTGACAGCTGCCGCCTCTCAGCTGCTTCTTCCTTTTTCGGTCCACAGTGCCATCCCACAAAACAGTGCTGCCCACGTGGAGGGTGAGTCTTTCTGCCCAGGACTACCATAATCTAGAAACGTCTTCCCAGACACACCCAGAGGTTTGTTTCCATTGTTGTTCCCAATGCCGATAAGACTCCAGGCTTTCCTGAAGCTAAAAAACAGAACTTTGACTTCTCTAAGCCTGGCCTGAGAACCATGCTTCCAGGGCTTGGTTCAGACGACTCGGAGTGATTCATATGCCAATCTTGAATGTCAGGTGTGGATTGTCCACAAATGGATCTATACACTGAAGAAAAGCCCTGTAATTGCTGAGCATCATCTCCACTGGACGCAGAACGGAGAGTGAACAAAATCATGCTCCTGTTCTCATAGGCTGTGGAGTACTGCCAAACAGCTGTGTTAGGCGTCAGGCGATGGCAACTTCCTGTAATGCTACAGCCAGGAGCACCACAGGAATCCAATGACAAGAATCAGTGCCATCTCTCTCCTCCCGACACATGCTGCGTGACAATGATCAGAAATGTGCATAAGCCTGAAACTCTGTTTATATTCATTTTTAATTAATTAATTCTTGAAATAGGGTTCTTAAAATAGGGTCTCACTATATATCTGTGTTTGGCTTAAAATTCCTATTATAGACCTGCCACCCACCTCACAGAGATCAGTCTGCCTTTGCCTCCTGAATGCTGGGATTGAAGACATGCACCACCATACCCAGCCTGTTTACATTTCTTTTGGGGACAAAGACAGTGTCAGAAGTGGCCAGACCCAAGGCTGCACGGAACTGGCCAGCTGCAGCTGAATGGAGAAGTGGCTTAAACCCAACTATTCCTTTTTCTGACCAACTCAGAGATGGTGACATGGTCAACTGGCTAAGAACAACAGATAAACAGAGATCTTGGAACTTCTTGGGCTGTTAAAATCTGTGAACTAGGAAGCCACAACAGAAACAAGGGATGTGATATCACCCTCCTAAAAGCAGAACACAAGCCTGTAGAGAGGATGTCTAATGACTGTATGAATGTGGAACTTGCCAATGATAAATCTGATGGCCTGTATGGCTTAGACAGAAAATATGAGGTGGGACATCTGGGTAAAGAGAGAATTCTGAGAGCCACAGGCAAGATTCACTTGGGGAAGATGTAAGAAGCCGGATGTATGATAGATACCTGAGCACACGTAACCAGCCACATGGCAGAATGTAGGTTAAAATTAATGAGTTATTCTAAGTTATGATCTAGCCAGAGACAAGACTAGCTATATGGCCAAGGTATTTGTAAATATATTTTGAGTCTGAGCCTTAATTCTGGGAGCTGGGAGAAAAATGGATGCGGTTGTGCACACCTGACAGGAGTAAGCCACGGCTGGCAGAGAAATGACTGGTTCTGAAATCTCTTCAGAACCCAGCCCAACATGAACCAGTTCCCACGATACATGATCACTTGCTCATTTTTAAATTTAAAAAAAAAAAATGTTGGGGCTGGAGAGATGGCTCAGTGGTTAGGAGCACTGACTGCTCTTTCAGAGGTCCAGAGTTCAATTCCCAGCAACCACATGGTGGTTCACAACCATCTGTAATGGGGTTCAATGTCCTCTTCTGGTGTGACTGAAGGCAGTGACAGTGTACTCACATACATAAAATAAATAAATAAATCTTTAAAAAAAATGTTTTCCAAAACAGCTGCACTGTGTCAAGAGCCTAGCCATGGAAGCATACAAAGCCAGGCAGGAAAAACAGACGGGCAGGAAAAACAGACAGGCAGGAAAAACAGACAGACAGGCATGAAAAACAGACAGGAAAAACAGACAGACAGACAGGAAAAACAGACGGGCAGGAAAAACAGACAGACAGGCAGGAAAAATAGACAGACAGGCAGGAAAAACAGATGGGTAGGAAAAACAGACAGGCAGGAACCTCCACAGCATGAAGAGTATGGCAGTGCAGGCCATCAGAGTCTACCGCAGGAGCAGAGAGGGGGCAGAAACCACAGCTTGCATCTGGAACTGCGTGAGGCTGAGTGGGAGCTGGCTGAAGGAAGGCACCAGGATAACATCAGGATAACCAGTCTTAGGTAATGTGATGGTTTGTATATGTTTGGCTACCAACTTCTGTCTTAGTTAGTTAGGGTTTTACTGCTGTGAACAGACACCATGACCAAGGCAACTCTTATAAGGACAACATTCAATTGGGGCTGGCTTACAGGTCCATTATCATCAAGGTGGGAGCATGGCAACATCCAGACAGGTGTGGTGTAGGAGGAGCTGAGAGTTCTACATCTTCATCTTGAGGCTGCTAGGAAAATTCTGGCTTCCAGGCAGCTAGGATGAGGGTATTAAAGCCCACACCCACAGTGATATACCTACTCCAGCAAGGCTACACCTCCTAACAATGCCATTCTCTGGGCCAAACCTATACAAACCATCAGAGGTAATGATGCCAAAATGTACCCAGCATTATTGTAAATGCTTTATTTGTATAACTGAACTGATTGCAGCTGCCAGAGGCATACTGGACTATACCCAGTTCGCAGCTTTAAAAAATGACTCCCAATGATATGAAATAACTTGCTAAATGGCCCCTAGAGAGTACATGGTAGAGCCTCTACTGTCTGTCTCCAGAGTGTGTGTGTTGCTGCTTAGAGGAAATGTTAGGATTAGACCTACAAGGGCCATTCCCGAGAGATACCTGTGGCTGAATTCACCTGGGAAGTTGTCTAGTCCTAGAGAAAGATCTTGAATTCCTGGATTATGAGCCCTCTCAGAGGAGAAGCACTCCACTATTAACAAATAGTTTCCCTAGGCGAAAATGGCTGTCCAGCAAGGATGCTACTCAGATGGCGTATTAGTAAGGGTTCTCTAGAGGAAAAGACCTCATAGAACAAATGTTTATTTATGATTTTACATTATATAGAGAGGAGATTTATTAGAATGGTTTACAACCTGTGGTCCAGCTAGTCCAACAATTGTCCTCTATCAATGGAAGGTCCAAGAATCTAGTAGTTGCGCAGCCCGTGAGGCTTGGATGTCTCAGCTGGTCTTTAGTATACAACAGAATCCTGAAGAGGTATGCTGTAATGCCAGGGAAGGAATGGGCTTGCTAAAGAGAGTGAACGCGTGTAAGCATAAAGAGCAAGATTTCTTCCTCCATGTCCTCTGTATAGACTACCAGCAGAAGCGGTGGTCCAGAGTAAAGCAGATCTCCCCACCTCAAAAGATCTAGATCAGAGATGCATCTTACCACCTCGAAGATCTGCGTCAGAAACAGGTCTTCTAATAAACAAAAGTCTCTTCCAGGCTTGCCCAGTCATTTAAGTCTTAATTAATCCCAGATACAGTCAAGTTGACAACCAAAATCTTCCATCACAGTTATTAACAAAAATAAATTACAACCACAGTCAAATGTCATAATCCCTTGCCAGATTTCTAGGTGTGAGCCAGTTTGAGGACATGGAAACTTGACTAAAAGAGAAGCTGAGTCCTTGAGAGAAAGCACATGTGGCGTTGTAAAACGTGCACACAGTCATGATACATCCAGTCCTCCCTCTCAGAGCCTCCTGGCCTTTTGCCTCAGTAACCCTGGGGCAAAGGTGGATACCCAGACAGAGCTGCTGTGTCAGTCTTTGAACTGATAACTGTATACTGGCTGGTTTTGTGTGACAACTTGACACAGGCTGGAGTTATCACAGAGAGAGGAGCTTCAGTTGAGGAAATGCCTCCATGAGATTTGACTGTGGGGCATTTTCTCAATTAGTGATCAAGGAGGGAGGGCCCCTTGTGGGTGGTGCCATTCCTGAACTGGTAGTCTTGAGTTCTATAAGAAAGCAAAGAAGCCAGTAAGTAACATCCTTCCATGGCCTCCCCATCAGCTCCTGTTTCCTGACCTGCTTAGTTCCAGTCCTCATTTCCTTTGGTGATGAACAGCAAAGTGGAAGTGTAAGCTGAATAAACCCTTTCCTCCCCAACTTGCTTCTTGGTCATGATGTTTTATGCAGGAATAGAAACGCTAACTAAGACAAACTGTATCATCGAAGCGTCACCATGACACTCTTGTTAGAGCAAAGGAACAAGAACTCCAGCTAGTAATGAAGGTGACCTGAGTTACACCAGTGTCACTCAGATGGGAGACACTGAATCAATGGACATTACATTGACTTCAGATGTAAACTAGACACCTGTAGGTGCAGACTGACTTCTTGGGCAGTGGCCATTGGCATGAAGCCCCTGAAACTGTACCTCATACGTAAGTCCAAGGCTGAGGGTACTAACACAGAAAACACACTCATGGAGATCTAGGAACTTTGTCATCAGAATCAGTTGTAGGTGGCCAGTGGTCCAAGAAGAGCTAAGGCATCCATCTGCTTCAAAGTAGAAGATGCATTATTACACCCTGTACATCCCATTCACAAGCAGGCTAGCAGTGTCTTGTTCCAGTGACTAGTACCCAAGGCACACTCAAATTTCTCCCCACATGTGGAGTGAGGAGTCAGCACATAGTGGGCATTAAAAATATTCCTGAGAGCCACTAACACTGAGAAACAACTGATAAGTTCAATTTACTATCTAGCCCACATTCCTCCCAACTCACCATCTCACTGCAGGATCCCACCAAAGCTCCGGAATCCTTTAACACAAGAGGAAACTAGAGTACAAAAAAATAATGTTTTAATTCTATTCAAATGAACATATCACTAAGGTCTCTCCTAGATCCTTGGGGGGAGGGTCTATACAAGTGAGAGGCTCATTAAGTAAGGGCCATTAACTTCTAGAGTGATTGGCCCATGGCTGGGAGCCCAGAGAATGAACTTGCAGGGGCACTGGAGGAGCGAGCTGGGCAGGAAAGCCTGCGCATTAATGCTTTCCAGCCAGACTTCTTTTCCGCCCCTCTATAAATATTTTCATCCTGTGACAGTCACCAAGGGCCTTTTGTTTGCCTGTTTTTATCAAACCAGGTTCCACCAAATTCTCTTGTAATGAAGAACAGCTGGTAAAGTGCTGCCACTGAGACTAGCCAGCTCTTCATCCTCATTCAGAAGGAGAGCGCTGGAGACCCAGTTGTGACTCCAGAGCAGCCTCTCTGGATGGGAAGTAGAACTCTCTGGGCATCCTTGGCCCTGTCTATGGTTCAGCGGGAGCGTGCCCCTTCATTTTTCTCCATCTGCAGATCGATGCTATTTACTAGGCAGCGATGCTGGCTGAACGGCATTATTGAACTGCAAAAATGTTAGTATTATTGCTCTTCCTCTTTGGTCTCGTGGGGCAAGATAAATTTATGATATCTTAATTGTTTCCATGACAGCAAATCATATTGTCCCAAACAGAGAACTGGATGACTTCATGGCTGGACTGAGAAAAAGGAGAAATCAGATTGGGAGTGAGAATTCTGCTCAAGCATAAATATCTTCGATGGCAGCGGAGGGAATAGAGTAAATTGCAGACAGGCAAAATTGCTTTTGGTTTAACTGTTCTCGAAAGTTCACCCCGGTGAAAAGCCCCTTCTCCAGGCTTGTAATTTGTGTAATGATGCCTCCTTGCCTGGATGCACAGAAGGCTAATGGTGAGACTCATCAGGCTTGGGAATGCCTCAGCAATGCTAATCCCAACTGTTTTTCAGCAATATCTGCATAGCTGCTGTAGGCTATTTTGTTTTCCGTGTGTGTGTGTGTGTGTGTGTGTGTGTGTGTGTGTGTGTGTATGTGTGTATGTATGTGTGTGTATATGTGTATGTGTGTGTATGTTTGTGTGTATGTGTGTTTATGTGTGTGTATATGTGTATGTGTGTATGTATGTGTGTGTATGTGTATATATATATGTGTATGTGTGTATGTGTGTGTTTATGTTTGTTTATGTGTGTGTATATGTGTATGTGTGTATGTATGTGTGTGTGTACATGTATATGTGTGTGTATATATGTGTGTGTGTTTTTATTTCCTAAAAAGGTTTTACATCCCCCCTTTTTCTTTGTTTTTTTGTTTTTTGTTTTTTGTTTTTTGTTTTTCGAGACAGGGTTTCTCTGTATAGCCCTGACTGTTCTGGAACTCGCTCTGTAGCCCAGGCTGACCTCGAACTCAGAAATCTACCTGCCTCTGCCTCCCAAGTGCTGGGATTAAAGGCGTGTGCCACCACCACCCAATCCCCCCCCTTTTTTTAAATCAACAAACTTCCAGCAAAAATTAGTCTTTTATCATCTGGAAAGAAAAAAAAATCTGTCAAGAACTACCTCTCTGTCTCTGGAAGTATCAGAAGGTCGCTATTGACTTTATTCTCACATTTCCAGATTGTATCATAGTTCTTGTCTATTGTTTGAGCAACAGCAGGCTTCCTTTCTAATTTTGAACCTCTTAAATTCACATCAGTTAGTTCAGTCACATACAACGGTGACTTAGGATTTTCAAACCCTCTTTCTTCTCTACCACTCCCAGTCTTTCTATGCAAACATTTCCAGGGCCTTCTACTAGTGACAGTCTTTTCTCTTTCTTTTCTTTCCTTCTTTTTTTTTTTTTTAAGATTTATTTATTCCATTTATATGAGTACACAGTAGCTGTCTTCAGACACACCAGAAGAGGACATTGGATCCCATTACAGATGGTTGTGAGCCACCATGTGGTTACTGGGAATTGACCTCAGGACCTCTGGAAGGGCAAGCAGCCAGTGCTCTTCACCACTGAGCCATCTCTCCAGCCCTCTTTTCTCTCCAGCCCTCTTTTCTCTCCAGCCCTCTTTTCTCTCCAGCCCTCTTTTCTCTTTCTTTGAGCGTATAGACTTCCAAACAGTACAAGACTGCTGACTCACAAACTTGCCTTCTAAGCTCATGTAACAACACCCATCGACCTGACCCTCTGCACACCAGGAATCTCACTGCTTCTGACAGGGTCTCCCTGTCACAGTAAATATTATTTGGGTCACAGTAAATATTATTTGGGGGTTTCTACCCCACCTTAGATAATTTAGTTCCCAAATAAAAGACACAAGCCCTTTATATTTATAATAATCCTTAAAGTATTGGATCTGGAGATTTAGCAAGGGCAGGTAGCGCTAGAGATAACAAGATGGTGGTGGGGGGCAAGTGTAAGAAAATAAACAACACAAACCAAGGTCACTTGACATCATCAGAACCCAATACTCCTACCATAGCAAGTCCTGGACACACCATCACACCAGAAACACAAGATTCAGATCTAAAATCACTTATCATGATGATGACACAGTGCCACGCACACTCGTCTACTCCAGTCACATCCAAAATATCAGGGGTAAAAGCCTGATTAAGGATAAGAGGCAATAAGGATCCAAAAGGAGTTCTGTGCCTCCTGGATATTCAGACAGTTGCTGTTATCTCCTAACTCAGACGTGCTCCAGATCAGTCTTTCCAATCGTCAACATGCCCTCATAATTAGGCATAAAGGTACCCCAAGAAATGATTCGCAAATGGCTAAGACTGGACATTGTTTCCTGGCCAGCACAATATTTCCAACTTATCCTAGTTTAATACCAAGCTATCCATAACTTAGAATTTCTCTCAAGGAATCTGCCTTGCCAGAGCTGGCAACAGAGGTCAAGCACATTCCTTAAGGTATTTAGAAATGTTTTACATACTAGAGAGTAATGAAGGGCTTCCACTCAAGGACATTAGCTAGAAGTGTTAGGTCAGAACCCCCTAGTCATTGCCTCCAGCAGAACCAGAGAATTAGTATAGGAATACCAAATTAGCCCCAGCAGGGAGGGGCACCATTGCTCTTCCACCTGCTTCACAACTAGATACGTGATCTTGGTCAGTAAGATCACTGACCTCGATGTGTCACCTGCCCTGCTTTCTGTATACCATATAAGCCTGCTTTTTACTTGGTGCAAGAGGACTTGGACTTGGACTTGCACTGGAGGACTAGGACTTGAACTCGCATGCAGGACTAGCACTATGGACTCACAGAAGGACTCACACTAGAACTTAGATAGATTAGGACTCAGACTCATGCAATCCGCAGTCCCCCAGGCCCAGAGCACTTGGGCCCGGGGGATACAGCACCAGTCCAGAAAAGATAGCTGCTGCTTTAGACCCTGTATGCTTTAGATGGCCTCAGATGTACCTTAACGACTGAACTGCCAGATTTACCATCTCTCTTTTGCAATGACTGTAAAAGTCTGATGCCATTTTTAAGAAATACATTCAGATCCTATATTCCATGTGTTGTCTCTGCCATCATTTCTTCACCTATGCCTTATCAACCTGACTAGGACCCAGTTTCTCCTGAGGGTTGAGGGAGGCCCAGATCAGCCAGCCTGCGGCAATACAGGACCTTAAGAAAGACACAAATAGCACCCTCAAAGAAATACAGGAGAACACAGGTAAACAGCTAGAAACTCTTAAAGAGGAAACACAAAAATCCCTTAAAGAACTATAGGAAAACACAATCAAACAGGTGAAGGGAATGAGCAAAACCATCTAGAATCTAAAAATTGAAATAGAAACCATAAAGAAATCAGAAAAAGAGACAACCCTGGAGATAGAAAACCTAGGAAAGAAATCAGAAGTCATAGATGCAAGCATCACCAACAGAATACAAGAGATAGAAGAGAGAATCTCAGGGGCAGAAGACAACTTAGAAAACATTGACACAACAGTCAAAGAAAATGCAAAAAGCAAAAAGCTCCTAACCCAAAACATCCAGGAAAGCCAGGACAATGGAAGACCAAACCTATGGATAATAGGTATAGAAGAGAATGAAGACTCCCATCTTAAAGGGCCAGTAAATATCTTCAACAAAATCATAGAAGAAAACTTTCCTAACTTAAAGAAAGAGATGCCCATGAACATACAAGAAGCCTACAGAACTCCAAATAGACTGAACCAGAAAAGAAATTCTGCCTGTCACATGATAATCAAAACACCAAATGCACTAAACAGAAAAAGAATTTTAAAAGCAATAAGGAAAAATGGTCAAGTAACATACAAAGGCAGGCCTATCAGAATTACACCAGACTTCTCACCAGAGACTATGAAAGCTAGAAGATGCTGGGCAGATGCCACATAGACCCTAAGAGAACACAAATGCCAGCCCAGGCTACTATACCCAGCAAAACTCTCAATTACCATAGATGGAGAAAAAAAAGATATTCCATGACAAAACAAAATTTACACAATATCTTTCCACAAATCCAGCCCTACAAAGGATAATAGATGGAAAATATCAACATAAGGAGCAAAACTACACCCTAGAAGAAGCAAGAAAGTAATCTTTCAACAAATCTACACAAATATAATTCCACCTCCTACAATGAAAACAACAGGAAGTGACAGTTACCTTTTCTTAATATCTTAATATGAAAATTATTAATATATTATAAGTGATTGAAATACAAAAATATGAGGAATTAGAAATTTGTTGACTGTCATCCAATGGTCTCTCTAATTTGGTAATTGCAGAAATAGGTCCAATATTGTACAATCTATATACACTGTCAGCTTGTATGTTTGTGATAGTGTCTGGCTGTGTACAACATAAAGGTCTTGAAATCTTGCTTCTCCTATCTCAGCCTCTCTATTAGTAGTATTGTTTATTTCATGTTTTTACACTATACTATGGTTTTCAGAACAGCTTATATATTTCAAAAGTATTTATATACCCAAGGGAGACACAGACAATTAACTTGGGAGGTGGCTTGTAAGAGAACAACAAAGAGCAAGACTGAATGCTTTGCTTGACATTTGTAACTCTTGTATCAAGTTTGAAGAAGAGGACTTTATAAGTTACTCTTTCTCTGATATGAATGCTTTTCCAAATTATCACAGCAAGAAAAAATAAAAGTATTAGATCTGGGCAGATACCAACCCCTAAGCTACTTTGTCTACTTTCCAGGCAATAACCCTGAGCTATAACTTGCCATGTTCCACCTGGGCTGCTCTTACTCCAGTGGGCTGGCCCTCATGGCCACACTCTCATGATCCACCTACCCCAGGGCTCTTCTTCCTTCTTTCTCCCTCTCCCCCTCACCGTGGACCTAGACCCCAACCCCAGGCACCAAAGCTACCTCTCTTCTGCCCAGCTACAGGCTATTGGTATCTTTATTCAATTAACAGTCTTAAATTAAGGAGCAAGGCTAGCCTAAGGAAAGCTGGCATCTGTGAGAAATCCCTCACTGGAGGCGACTAGACCTTGTGATATAGAATTTAGCACTGCACTCCATAGCACCAGAGCAAACCTCAGCCTCTCTCAGCAATCCTCACTCTTCTGAGAACTTTATCATGGTGAGTCCTGTACACTGACTTGTACTCTGTACAACTCCACAAGAAATTGCATCTCAAAGTCAGCTATGTCGACTCAAGTGGATTATACTACTGCTATTTACTTGAATACTAATCTAAGTGTTTCTTTGAAGGTTTATGTGTAGACCTGTTAAACATGGGAAGGGCGAAAGGCCGTTGGGCAGACCTCATCCAGTCAGAATGGAAACTGAGGCCTTTCAGAGCAGTTGTGCTTTAATATGCAACTCTAGCAGCCCCACCTGGATTTCCAGCTTGCCCAACGGATCCTCCCCCCCCC
>NW_022196909.1:5218662-5260750 GCF_008632895.1 Mastomys coucha
TTTTCCAGCGTCAGCTGGACCCTTAAGTGTAAATAACTTCAATAAAACATTTTATCAGTCATACAAGAAAAAAAAAGAAAAGAAAAGAAAAGAAAGAAAGCTGCCCGGGAAGCTCTCTCGAGCAGAGCATAGGTGGGTCAGATGGAACCCATGATTTGACTTCGGGTCAGAGTTTGTTTCAAGGCTCCCAGACACTCCTCCCTCAGAACCCCTCTCCAAGCCAAGGCTGGTCCTTAGCAAACCTGAAAATAGCAAAACAACGGACATGTTTGGTTGGTGAACTATAGGAGCTGGGAGAAGAAGAGAGAGAGGATCCCAGGGCTACGAAGCAAGGACTTCTACCAGAAAATAAAATCAAGAGTGTGACGAAGGGAGGAGATGAGGTCACATGACCCGGCATCCCCTTTCCACCTTTCCTGGGTCTTAGCACATCTGGCAGTGCCAGTGACTCTTGAACCACCCTGGTTGTCTCCTCTGACATTGTTTTCCTCCTCACTTCCTGATGGCCCCTCTCCATAGCCTTCTCCTTCCACCATATCAGTGTGCTTCAGACAGATCTGTGGTGATCTTGCTTTTGCAGCCACAATGACCAGTGACTTCTGAGCCTTATTGCTCATCGTGATGGAGAGGAGAGTGGTCCCCAAACAGCTACCGCACTGTCCAGCTGTGGTCATGTATTTCAGGATCCTGGGCTCAGCCCTGTTCCTGTGGGCGTCTAGCATCTCAGCCTTCCTTTGTTACGGATTTCTTGGGGTCCTCCGCATTCGATGGCGTGTGAAGTTCTGCTTGCCCTGCATTACCCTCTCTCCTCCATCTTTCCCGAGACGAGACAGCATTTCTACACCTACTGTCCCTGCTGTGCTCTGTCCTCTGTCCTGGATAATTACCCCTGCTTTGCATTTCTCATCTATAATGTGTTTTAGAAGCTGCAACTAGATTAGCATTCCTGCACTACAGCTCAGATGCATCATTTATCTGCTCAGTATTCTGCAGCCTCCTCCCTGCGCCTTTCAAATGAACTTTAGAGCCCCCAGCCGAGTCCCCCATTCAGACTCACAGTTGTCTTGCATTCTGTCCGTGTATCCCTCCCCTGGGATCTGTATCTCCCAATACTACCAGATTTTCAAGATGTCCCACCTTTCTGAAGTCTTCCCTACTCTAACCTGAAGGAATTTTTTTCCCCTTCATCTAGATTCTCATAAACTATAACATGTGACTCATTGGTTTTTTACCTTAAATTATACTTCCTGAATATTTTACTCAGCCAAAATTGCAAAACTCTTCATGAGAAGGATAGAATTCTTTATACCATGCCTCCCACCCCTCCGCACGGAGTGCTTAGCACAGTGTTTTGTATATATTAAGCAATAAACAAATATTTCCTTAATTAACAATTTTGAAGGGGGCTGGGGATGTAGCCCAGTTGGTAGGGAGTTCTCCTAGGATGCACAAAGGCCTGAGCTGAGCTTAATCTCCATTCCATGTAAAATGGGCACTGTAGCACATGCACATGGGATCCCAGCTCCTGGCAGGTGGGAGAAAGAAGGTTATCTTCAGCTACATAGTGAAATTGAGGCTAGCCTGGGCTACATATGACCCTGTGTTTAAAAAAAGTACGTAAGGATCAGCAAAAGGTGGAGGTACTCACCACCAGCCTGTGAGTCTGAGTTTACGCCCCAGAACTGACAGGGGGAGGGAGAGAGCTGAGTCTGAGTTCACACTCCAGAACTGACACGGGGAGGGAGAGAGCTGAGTTCACACTCCAGAACTGACAGGGGGAGGGAGAGAGCTGAGTCTGAGTTCACACTCCAGAACTGACAGGGGGAGGGAGAGAGCTGAGCCTGAGTTCATGCTCCAGAACTGACAGGGGGAGGGAGAGAGCTGAGTCTGAGTTCACGCCCCAGAACTGACACAGGGAGAGAGAGAGCTGAGTTCACGCCCCAAAACTGACACGGGGAGAGAGCTGAGTCTGAGTTCACACCCCAGAACTGACACGGGCAGGGAGAGAGCTGAGTCTGAGTTCACACTTCAGAACTGACACGGGGAGGGAGAGAGCGGAGTTCACACTCCAGAATTGACACAGGGAGGGAGAGAGCTGAGTCTGAGTTCACACCCCAGAACTGACATGGGGAAGGAGAGAGCTGAGTCTGAGTTCACACTCCAGAATTGACACAGGGAGGGAGAGAGCTGAGTCTGAGTTCACGCCCCAGAACTGACACGGGGAGGGAGAGAGCTGAGTCGTCAGTCTTTGAGTTGTCTTCTGGCTTTACATGTGCACCACCCCCAGGAAATGGCAAAAACCCTTTTATATCTTTAAGCAAATGGATAGGGATGAGGACTTGGATCAATGCATATTTGCTGTCAAAGCCTGAGAGCCTGAGATTGGGTCCCCAGCACCCAGGTAAAAAATGGGTATGATGGCACATCGATGACCATGATGTGCTTCTGGGAAGCACAGGGGGCAGATCCTGACAGTTTGCTGCCCAGAAGCAGAGCCAAAATGGTGAGCCTGGTTCCGTATGAGCCTCCACTTATGAAAAAAATAAGGCAGGTTCCGGAAGGTGACCTCTAGTTTCCACACATGCATGTATAGGTGAGCATATCTGCACATATATGCATAATCACCCCCTACACACATACAAGGAAACAGAAAAATAAATAAAATTATAAAGAAAACCCCTTAAGACTTGGTGCTGATTTTGGAAAAGTTTTTAAAAAGGGAACAGTGAAAAATACTTAGATTTCTGGGTTAGATGAACGGATGAAAAGTCAAATTTTGGTAAGGATAGTATTCCTGACAGCAGAAGATGGTTTGAGTTTTAGGGGACAGTTAAGACATTTACATGAACGTGACCACAGGAAGTGGAACATTTAAGACTGGAAGACATGGATGTAAAAGATAACATCTGAAATTGCACACAGACCCCACCAGGAGAGAAATGTCTGGTTTTTTTACCTTTCCATCACTAACCAAATGTGGGACCATGAAAGGCAGCTTGGTTCCCAGCTGAGCTAAGGATTAAAACCATGGAGACCATGAAGGGACGGCAGGCGCTTCACCTGTTCCTGGGCACCAGGTCCCTGTCACTAGCTGCAGGACCCCATAGATTTATAGCCATCAGTTACAGGCCCCCAAACCCCTCCACAGGTAGAGGACACGACCTGTGGTCACATAGGCTCAAGACAGATCTCCATTTTAATGAGGTACCTAAAGGCCTGAAGGGCTTAGCCAATAAACTCTCCTTCCCAGACATTCCTCCCTACAAAAGGTATTTAACCTCAGGCCCACCCTGAGAAGTAGGGTATGGTTTCACTCATCCACTTTCCACCATGACAATAAATGCCTTAAAACCATGGACTGTCTCTTTTCATCGGGATCTGCCATGAAGAGCCATGGAGAAGGCCTTCGCCTACAAAGCCACCATCTAATCTCCCATAGAAGGCCTCTCTGTGCTCCCAGCCACAGCTACAACCAAGCCCAAGCCAAGCCAACCGCAGTCAAGTCAAGGACTCTCCCAGCAGGACCAGCCAGGGCTCCCCTTTTTCCCCCCTGGCCCTGGAACAGATCCAGCAGGGGGGTAGGGGTGGGGGACTCCATTCTCAGCTCTTCCATGGGGCCTGGGTATCCAAGAGCCTGAGAAGC
Organism: Mastomys coucha; assembly: GCF_008632895.1. Lineage (NCBI taxonomy): Eukaryota > Metazoa > Chordata > Mammalia > Rodentia > Muridae > Mastomys > Mastomys coucha. Next base: position 5,222,306 of record NW_022196909.1, read on the forward strand.
AGAAGGCCCCGGCCTCCTTGCAGGTCCAGGAATCCCCCAGCCAGCTTTGGCTGTCCAAGCCTCAGATTGCACTTCACCACCCCCGAGCAGTGTCACCCACTAAGCGACAATGTGGGGTAAGCATGGCCGACTCCCTTGAAGCCTGCCTCCTAGCAGCCATGCCCTATAGTAGAGCAGACTTGGGACCCCCTTGACTCTACAACCAAACACCAGGACAACTGACTTGGGGGAAAAGATTTGTCTCTGCTCATTGTTTCAGAGGTTTCAAGCCCTGCCATTTTGGGCCCGCAGCAAAGTGATACATCATGGCAGGGCCCCTCACACAAGCTGGCAGCCAGGAAGCTAAGAGGAGATTCTCTTTAAGGGCACATCCCAGTGACCTAATTTCTTTCCACTGTTCCATCACTTCCCATTAATGTTATGGGCTGGGGATTAAACCCTCAATAAACAGAATTTTATGGAACATTCAAGATCCAAACAAGAGAAGTGTGGATCTGTGCCTGAAAAATTGAGAGAATAGAAAATAAAGAAGCTACAACCGAAGAGAAAGAGGCAGGAAGGAGCCGCTATGATAAGTGCAGCTTGACAGCCAAAAGTCACTCACTGAGCATCTACAGTGTGCCCAGCACTGCTGGGGATGCTTGAGTCTAGTGCTGAACAAGTCTTCCCCAAAGAGTTACATTTCAGTGAAGGACAGCAGAGGCCCCAGATAAGCATGCACCGGGCACTTAGAAAGGGAAGATGAGGCAGGGCTGGTGTAGATGAAGGTGCAAAGGCGACCTTACACAACTTAGCTAGCAAAGCCTCATTTTGAACAGACTTCCAGATGGATCAGGGATGAACAGCATCTTTCTTCTGGGGCTTTCTCCTGGTTGGGAAGGATACATGGTGAAAACATAGGATGAGCAGGGAGAGACACCTCAAGAGGAGACTTGAGGAGGGAGATGCCTGAGACAGTCCCTGGCATGAAGCAGATGGCCAGGAGCCAGGCAGAGCTTCCAGAGAAGCAGAGCCAGAGGCAAGGCCACGAGGACTTGGCCTCAGGGCACACACCGTCTAGATCTGTGCCTCCATTTATCTCCAGAAGAGGCTGGTCCTTCTTGAGGACCCGACTTATCAAGGATACCATCCCACCAGCCCCACGACCGTTGGCCTCTCTGTGGTCTTCAATCGGCAGTCGGCTTTATCAGTTCTGATTGTTAGTCCGCCCTCCTCCCCAGTTCCTCTCCTGCCTTTGCCTTATATGGCCAAATACTAAGGATGGACACAGATCATTTCCCAAGAGAACCTTCTTCCTATTCAGGCTCCTTCCTGAAAACTTGTGGTGGCTTAGCATCGGCTTGATGGTGAGCCTATCCCTGTTGTGTCTTTGAATACTCAGTACTGATTTCATGACAAACAATATACAAGTAGTGCCTCCACTGCCCATCATCCACTGAATGGACTGTCAGAGACAAAGCTTGCCATTAGAGTGGCGAAGATATGCATTAGCAATTGATAGACAATAGAGAGGTAAAAGACTACAGTCTGGGCTGATTTCAGCCTCAGTCTGCAGAGATTAGGAACTTTAAAGGGAGAATGGATGGGTATCATTGGGAAGGACAAAAGGGACAAAGCAAACAAGAGATTTTCATAATCATCTATAATGAAAGCCACTATAAAATTATTTAAAACTATAAAATTATGTTTTAACACTTTGTGTGTATATGTGTGTTCTGGTATGTACACACATGTGTGGGAGCCAAACTTGGACATATTGGGGGTCCTTTTCAATTGCTTACCACCTTAGTTTTGGAGACAGGGTCTCTCATTGAACATAGGTATCCCCCGTCTCAGTTCTCACAATGTCATCCTTCCAGTCTTCCTGTCCCCAGTGCTGGGATTATAGGTGCACACTGCCAGCCCTGCTTAGGAGCTTATGTGTGTGCTAGGGATTGGACATCAGTCCATATGCATTTTAAAATAGTTCTTCTAAGAGGAGGCTGGTCGACTCAATATTTATTATCGCTTGGCTCCTTCTTCCCACAAAGATGGAGATTCAGGGGTCCTGTCTTCAGGTACTGACTGAGGCAAGCAGTAAATTCTTTTGATAGCTTTGAATTTTCTAACGTCAGCTTGTTTGGGAAGCCTGGGGCCATTCAGGGACTGCAGCTTTTGAACTTGTGAAACTGTGTTAGTGTTTGTTCAAGTCTTTGTAGGTCAAGGTTGAGGGCTTGTCAAGAAGAGAGCACTTGGAGGAGCCAGCCTGGAGTTGAGCCAAGAAGCGAATCCTCCTCAGAGCAACAGTCCCTGCCGACTGCCAAGTTGGAAGGAGCAAAGTATCCACGTACTGTCTGGTTTATTTCTGACAGGTAAATTTTCATTGCGCTGTGAGCCTGTGTGAGCAGTGGTGGTATGGGCGGGTTGTCCCTGAGAGTAATGGCTTTGAGCAAATGCTTAAGCCTTGTTCAAATTATGAGGGAAGTCCAGGTGACAGAGAGTTTGTCACACACAGCTTAAAGCTACAGCAAGGCACACAGCACCCCCATTCTGAAACTGTTTCAAGCCCCAGCCGAGTTAGCACAGCATACACATATCAAGACTGTGCTGGCTTTAAATGTTTCTAAACTTATTCGATTATCTATGCTCTCACGCCCAGACCTCAGACTCCTGTTCCCATCACAGACCTGTGAGGTCCCAGGTCAGGAGCTGTGACTTCAGCCTTTCTCCAGTAGAATTCTCCTGGCTCTCTCTGCACCCATTTTTCCTTGGGAATGGGCACCATCGACAGAGCTAATTCTGCCTGGACATCACCCAGGAGAGCAGATCCTGGAATCCTAGGTGCGGGTGAGGCTGAGGCGAGAGCCAGAGAACAGGAAGGAACCTACACCAACCAACTGCTGCTATGTGAAAGAGGAAGGGTCACGAAGAGGGTTTTTGTTTTCAAAGGCAACACAACAGCCTCATATGGGGAAAGGGCTGGCAGCCCAAGGAAGAAGCCATAATGAGCTAGGGTGAATAGGCATTCAGGCCTTCTCCATAGCTCCCTGGGATGGTCCTGATCTTCTATCTTCCGGTGTGGAGGTGATTCATATCCACCCATGCGCACACACACACACACACACACACACGCACACACGCACGCACGCACGCACGCACGCACGCACGCACGCACGCACGCACGCGCACATGACCATGCACAATCACACTAAGAGAAGTAGATGACTATGAGAATTCTCAGGGTTAAATCTTTGACCCAAGCAGGAGAGCCTTTAAAAATCAAAGCCAGTGATAGGTTTGAAGGAAGGGGTGGGGGGGCAGGCAATGTGTCGAATTTCACCTCCAGGAGCGAGTGGTGCAAATGAGGCAGACTCTTCAAACTTGGATCCGGGACTTCTCTACCAGGGAAAACAATGGGAAAGTGCCTCCTTTGTTCCTTTGGAATTTAATCAGGATTCCCCTTTCGTTGTGTAGTCTTTGCCGCATGCAGATTCTAAGATACCCACCAGAGGTCGCTGTTCGTTACAATCAAACCCGGCTCCCCTGTTGGGCGGGGAAACCCGAGCCGCTTGGTTTTCACTGCAAAACAACCTGCAGGTTTCAGTGAAGGGAAATCAGCTCCGTCACTCCCCAGGGTAGGTACGTGCATTACTGCAAGGGCATTGCTTTTCATTACAGAAGTCAAAAGAAGATACAGCAAATCATCAAAGAATGTTCTTCAAGCCCTGCACAATTTGACTCTTCAACCGCTTCTAATGCCTCTCCCTCCCCCACTGCCCAATTGTATCATTTCGTCCCAGGCGACCATCAAACAATCAGGCTTGCGTAGAAGCCAAGCTGAAATACAGACTGTATGTTTGTTGATAGCCACTACTACCCCACCCACAGGGTTTATTTCTTTCTCTGCTGGGGCTATGCCCAGAATATAAAATAGCTAAGCAACACGAGGAGACAGCAGAACCGAAGCCCCTCAGTACCTGCAGCTTCTCTCAATGGTAAGAGCTCTGAAGACGAGGAACGAGGTTGTACTCAAAGCTGTTATCAAAGTAGCAGGGCGCTGCCCAGCTGCCTCCTGTTCTATAAGCGTGGGCCATGTGGGCAGCACAAATTGGTCATAGGTTTGGAAGAGACAAAAACAAAACAACAAAACACCCACAAAGTTGGGTGGACGGAGAAGAGGTTGGGCCAGAGAAGGGTTGGGCAAGTGAGGTAAATAAAATCAAAACACATAAAAAAGAACTAATGAATATTTAAAAAAATGAAGTTATCTATCTTTATAAAATTACGTAAGAATTAAGTAAGTGCATACTTTGCCTAGTACTGTAGTAGACACTTTATAATTTTTTAATTTTATTTCTACTCAAGTTGGCCTGGACAGGGGAGAGACTGCTGCCACCCCTCAAAACAGGAACGGACCTGCACATCACACACAAGAAAGGCGGGAGGATGAAAAGCCCACGCGTGCAGCTTCTAGAAGTGCTTGGTCTGAGCCCAGAACTCTTTGGACCACACTCCATCTTTCTCTCCACTTAAGACTGCAGTGCTGTGTTAATGTCCTCTCGGAATACAAGTGGGATGGCTTCCAAACCACTTGGACGCCTGTGTTGGCGTCACAAGCTTGTGTCAATGGCCTGCGAAAGTCAGTTCTGAAGGCTAGAGGTGGCTGCGGCGAACAAGGGGGCCTTGCTGCTTCTAGACCAGTGGCTCTCATCCTCCCTAATGCTGGGACCCTTTAATTCTCATGCTGCGGTAACCCCAACTGAAAGATTATTTTTGTTGCTATTTCACAACTATAATTTTGCTACTTTTATGCATTGTAATATAAATATTTGTGTTTTCTGATGGTCTTCGGTGACCCCGGTGAAGGTGTTGTTTGACCCCCGGGTTGAGAACCATCACTTAGACTATCCTGAGACAAACAAGTCCCAGGCTTTCTTTAATGTGGTGTTCTCTAGCTTTCAAGGCTCACGATCTCCTGTCTGCACCCTTCTGAGGTCCTGTGTGTATGTGAGAGAAACCAATTCAAGCAGAAACCTATGACTCCAGGCCTTGCCTCACAGGGAGACATCTCTTGGCACCGGCACAAAGCCCCTCAAGTGCAGGCAGCGTCCCTGATGCCAGACAGCACTCTCACCGAATGGAGCTTACCTTTCTGCAGCTCGGCTTACTCTGTGCCTGCCAAGACCCTACTCCTATGCTGCCTCCCAGCCCCCATGCTAGCAGGTGTCACAGAAATAAGTGGATAAATGAGCCACAGGGATATGTAAGCCGAAGGTTTTTACAGCTGCTCAGATATCGACCACCTGGCCTAACAGGCTGGTGAGTCAATGGGGCCTTCTCTCATAGATCCTGGAGCTGAGGGTCCTGTTCAGTGTCTTAAGATGTCTTTTGTTGAGCAACAAAACCCATTCCTGTCAACTTCGTAGAACCTTGGAATTACATCTGAATCTAAGATTTCACTCATATGACTTCTTCTCACCGCCTTACACAATTCAGAGTCACCTCGTCTAACTAAGCCTATGTGGTCCCTCTCCATAGAGCCTGCTGACTGATGATTCAAGTCGAGTTTCCTGTTTGGTTTCCTGATATTTGAACTCACCTCTTGTGTAGCATCCGGCCTAAGCTGATTGCCAGTGGTTCTCTATTGAAGCCACCTCAAGCAGAAGACAGCTTCGCATCCTCTGATGCTCTGATGGCTTCTCCTCCTTAGGCTCCTCCCTGTGTCTTATGAGACTAGGGTGGGCTTCTGAAGCCTTTGTTGACAGCATAATCAATGACCAGAACTAACTGGCTCCAGCTGGTTACCACCATTGCCACTGCAACAGGAAAGGGTGACAAACACCCCACGCAGAGGCAGGGTGGTGCACATGCTAATCTCCCAACTTTGTCCCTCACTAGTACCTTGGGAAGAACAGGCCAGAACCAGGTCTCATGGCCTCCCATGACTGAAGCAGAACAGATGAGTTTCTGCATTTTAACCAGCAGTTCTTGGGAAGAAAGTCCGCTATGAACCACACATGCAAACCCACAATAGCACTAAAAATATTGCCATCCGGGGTAGCTGCTGTGTCCCAATCTAGCTCCATGGTGGTGGGTAAGAGGTTGTGCTTCCCAGGTCTCTCGGCCTCGAATGATGCAGCCAGGCTGAGGTCAGGATCTGGCCCAGGCCTCTCCATTCTTAGCATCTTGTAACTTTCAGCTGGCTCTACATGGGTGAATCCCTGGTGCACTCTTCAGTTCTTCACCAGGGCAGATTTCTCTTCGACCTCATCTGTGATCACAGGTAATACTGATGATGCTCTTGCAAGCATAATGTAAAGACCGAATTCGTGTATAAAATTGTTCTGTGGCCCCTTGTAGCTGTTCTGCAAAGGGCAGGTATAACCTACGAGGGCTTTTATATGTGCATCTATTAGCTCAGGCAGCCAGCACTCTCCTGTAGCCGTAGGTATGAGTGAAGGTCCAGGAACATGTCCCTACAGGGGTATTGGCAACAGCAAAACCTGTGTCACCAGACGAGGAAAAAGGGGACAAATTTAATGTGTGCATCTATCCAGATGTAAATAAATTATGGGTTATGCTTATCTGTATATTTACATTTTTAACCATGGATGAGTTTATTGGTTTATCAAAAGTGATTATCTACCTTTTATCACCTGTTCGTATTCTTCTTTATTAGTAGTTCAGTAAGTACTCTTATTTTGCTTATGTTTTGTTTTGGTTTTGGACAAGGTGTTCAGGAGCTCTGTTTTTAGCCCAGGCTAGCCTGGAACTCTAGGTAGACCAAGAGTTTTTCGAGACAGGGTTTTTCTGTATAGCCCTGGCTGTCCTGAAACTCACTCTGTAGACCAGGCTGGCCTCGAACTCAGAAATCTGCCTGCCTCTGCCTCCCAAGTGCTGGGATCAAAGGCGTGCGCCACCACCGCCCGGCAGCTTTGAACTTTCAGTGTTCTTCCTCCTGCCTCTGCCTCCTGCCTGTGGAATCACAGGCATGCAGTGCTGGGCCTGCGGAGAACTGTTTTCACAGAAATATTTTCCACTCTGTATCTGTTAAACAAATGTGTATTGATTGTGGTGAGGTGATGAAGGCATTGACAGCCACCTTCAGATGGGGGCAGGGAGTCCTGATGGTATCGGGGCAGCTCTCCATCTAAGTCCCTCTGCTGTTCCGCCCACACTCATGCCACCGGAATGAGTCCATCTCCCTACTGATCTTCAGTGGGAACAGCTCTCTCCTGCCTGCTTTCTCTTTTCTCCATCTGATGGACGGCAGAGAATCAAGAATTTCCAGTTCTCACGGGGTCTACTACCCATCACTGGGGCACGGGGGAGTGTGGGGGGGTCACTCTCTAGACCTAAAGCCTGACCTGTCTGCCTGCAGGGCAGGTTTCTCAGCAGTTAAAACTGAGCATGAAGAAGTCCCCCTCTACCTGACTAATACAGATGTAGAGGCTCACAGCCATCCATTGAACTGAGCACAGGGTCTCCAATGAAGGAGTTAAAGAAAGGATCCAAGGAGCTGAAGGGTTTGCAGCTCCTTTGGACGAACAACAATATGATCTAACTAGCACCCTCAGAGCTTCCAGGGACTAAACCACCCACCAAGGACTATACATGGTGGGACTGATTGTTCTGGCACCATGTGTATAGTAGAGGATTGCAAAGTCGATCATCAATGGGAGGAGAGGCCCTTGGCCCTGTGAAGGTTCTGTGCCCCAGTATAGAGGAATGCCAGGGCCAATAAGTGGGAGAGGGTGGGGTGGTAAGCATGGAGAGGGGAGAGCCAACAGGGGTTTGTTCTTGTTGGTTTTGTTTGTTTGTTTGTTTGTTTGTTTGTTTTTTGGAGGGGAAACTGGGAAAGGAGAAATCATATGACATATAAATAAAGAAAATATCTAATGACAAAAAAAAAAAGTCCCCCCATCCCCATGCAGAGGGGGCTGGCCACCTTAAAGAGAAAGCTCAGACCACTGATGTCTTTCTGTTTTGTTCTTAATATTTCTTGCCCTAGATACTTTTTACTATGAAATACTTATTTTTTTAGGTATGAAGGTCAACGCTGGCTAGATGTTCTCATCACACAGATTAAGTTCTCCAGAGAACTCAGCCACTCTTAGTCCAAGCGTGGCAGGTCTGTGGAGTAGGGAGGGACCTGTAGGCAGGACTGTCTATAGTCATCGTCACGTGCGAGCCCGCTGCCTGCACACACACATGTGGAGTAGGGAGGGACCTGTAGGCAGGATTGTCTATAGTCATCGTCACGTGCGAGCCCGCTGCCTGCACACACACACTGGGTGTCATGCTGCTTCTTCTGGCTAGAGAGCCCTGTATGACACTCTGTCAGACCCGATTGCTTCTGAAACGTGCCAAACTCTGCAGAACTCCCTCTCCTTCCCTCAACACCTCCATACCTCTCAGAGCCCCGCACCCCTACAAATGCAGATTTCCCCTGTCCCTAGAAACTATTCAGACACTGAGCCACCAACCGGACAGCATACACCAGCTGATTTGAGGCCACCAACACATACACAACAGAGGACTGCCAGGTCTGTACCCAGTGAGAGAAGACACACCTAACCCTTGAGAGACTTGAGGCCCCAGGGAGTGGGGAGGTCTGGCGGGATGGGAGTTGGGGAGTGGGGACATCCTCTTGGAGAAAGGGGAGGAGGTAGGGGATGAGGAACTGTCAGAGGGCAGTCCGGGAGGGGAATCATGACTGGAGTGTAAAAAAAGATTAAAGAATCAAAACTTAAAACGTTAAAAAAAGAAAAACAAAGAAGCTGCCTCACTCACAGAATGTCTAGTGTGACTGAGCAGCCTTGGGGATCTCTCTGGGAAAGCAAAAGCTGAAGTAGTCTGTGCAGGTTTTCACTCTGCCAAGACTCCAAATCCTCCTGTTTCCCTTTTCTGCCGTCCCCATCCCAAATTAGATATCAGTCTGTGACCTACTGACCTACCTACCACAGGAGGATCCTGGAGGCCTGAGAGTCTCGGTGTATGAGCAAGACAGCAGCCTCTTTCTTCTGGTTCTTTTCCATCCCAACTGCGCAGGTTTTCTGCTGCACCTGAACCTACTTCATAACTGCCTCCCTCTAGCTGCTCAGTCGTCTGGAGTGAAGACACTTGATTCTTAAGGTCATGGAATCTCTGATGCCACTCCTCTCAGCAAAAGCATGTGTGAGCATGCTTGAAGCTTACAGAGATAAGCAACTGGGACCTAAGCATGAGAGTTCACTCATGAGGTCATCACTACTGCCTACGCAATGTTGCTCATGTCTGGAGTGCCCCAGGGTGGCCACGGTTGACCTCTAGCTTCTGTTGCTGTCTATCCTCAAGGTCGTTTCTGTGAGACTCTGGGTCCCTGCTATCCTTCGGTTACATTGAGTCACTTGGTTATGTTCTGCTGAGTTCTACTCTTTCTCAGAATCACTGAAGGTTGAACCGGTCCCCCACCAATGTTAACAATCTCTTGTTTTAGCCAAAGAACGAGACCAGTGGGGTTACCTGGATGCCTCTCAGTAGCCAGTGGAGCCCACTTTGTCACTAGAGTAAGATTTTTATTGCATTATTTATAGAAGTATTAGTTTTCCTTCCCTTTAGAGGTTGGCACACGTCCTCTGAGCTAAGAGATTCAGTGGGACTCTGGCTGCACAAAATATCCCACCAACAGCCTGCTAACAGCTGAGAGCCTAGTTTTTCTTTTCTTTTTTTTTTTAAGATTATTTTATTTATTTGAGTATGAGTACACTGTAGCTGTACAGATGGCCATGAGCTATCATGTATGTGGCTGCTGGGAATTGAACTCAGGACCTCTGCCGCTCTGGCGTAATTCATTCACTGTAGCTGTCTTCAGATGCACCAGAAGAGGGTGTCAGATCTCATTACGGGTGGTTGTGAGCCATCATGTGGTTGCTGGGATTCGAACTCAGCACCTTCAGGAGAGCAATCAGTGCTCTTACCCACTGAGCTATCTCACCAGCCCTAGAGCCTAGTTTTTCATGGCAGTAAACAAGGACTTGATAGCACGGAAGATATGGGTCATGAGAAAAAAAAACAGTTATGGAGACTTGATAAATAGTCTTTCAATTCGGAAGCATGCTCAAAACTGATTATGGATAATAACATCGTCGTTTAGGATTGCTGGATAAAACAAAGCATGGCTTTAAGTCAAGGGTTTCCAAGACTCTTAAGACCTAAACTGTTGTCTGATACTATTTCTTTGTTGTTGTTGTTGTTGTTATTGTTTGGGTTTTTGTTGTTGTTGTTGTTGTTTCGAGACAGGATTTCTCTGTACAGCCCTGGCTGTCCTGGAACTCACTCTGTAGACCAGGCTGGCCTCGAACTCAGAAATCTGCCTGCCTCTGCCTCCCAAGTGCTGGGATTAAAGGCATGTGCCACCACCGCCGGCTCTGATACAATTTTTAAAGGATAGTTTGGGGGGGATTGTTTCTGTAATGAACAATGATGTTAGCTCTAAGTTTTATCTCCTGAGGAATTTCCTGGGTAAACAGTCATATAAAAGAACACGGTAACATAGGAAATCATGTGTATACATTGTATACAATGTAGAGGTTTGGTTTGAAGTAGTAGCAAGATCCAATAATGCCAGCTTCACTGTCCTCCATTATATCTCTCCATTCTGATCCCAGACAGACAGCCTTCCCTGCTGACAGAAACTGTAGACCTACAGGGTTCGGCCTCTCTCACAGCTGCTCAGTCCCCATTCGTGTTACTGCCTGGAAGGTTCCCATTCAGCTCCTCGATTGCCTCTCCTTGAAGTTCATTGGGATTTTTGGCAAATAGAATCCCACCCAGCCCTCCACACAAGTCAGGCATGACTTGCACACAATAGCTGTGTGATACGGGTCCTTGCTCTACAACTGCCACAGGTAATTTGACGAGAAAGGGAATTGCGCAAATCAGGTACTTTCTAAAGCAGTGCCAAGCTTAAGAGCACCATGGGAAATAGTCTGTGTTCATTAATTTCGTTACTACAGGAAGTGGCAGAGATGAGAGATACCCATTTCGTCAGCATTTTCATCCCCTCTTTTGCAATGTGACATTCTTGCTAAGAGTTGGCTGACTAGCCAGGGTTCATATTTCCCAGTTTTGCATACTCCTATGTGGCTCAGTCTTACTAAGGGAAAACAAATAGAAGTGACATCTGGCCTTATAGGCTTTGTGTTCTCTTCCATATTCTGCCAGCTCAATGCGTGAAAGGCTCAGGGGACAGCAGGGGAGTACCTATGTCTTAAAGCTTCTATTGCTGTCCTAAAACACCATGACCAAAAGCAATTTGGAGAGGAAAGGGTTTATTTCATCTGATCCTTCTACCCGAAATCTAGCATTAAGGAAGCCGGGGCAGGAAACTGGAGGCAGAACCTGAAGCAGGAGTGTGGAGAGCCGCTTGAACCATGCCCTGAGACAGCGCTGGCTTCTGCCATCCCGAGAGCGAGCAGTCTCGTAAACAAGCCCTTAATTGGCTAAGCTTGCTGCCCTTGGTTGCTTCCGCATTTGGTGACCTATCCGCTTTTGCCGTGTGGCCCATTGGGATTGGCTAAGCTTGGGAGTTCTTAAGGGCCGAGGGTGTTGCCCTGGGGGTTAGAAGTTTGTTGAAGGTTCCTGAATAAACTGCTAAAAGAAGAGCTCGTGGGTCCCGTCTTTCTTGCTGGTCGAGGCGGACTCGACACAGGAGCCTGTGGAGAATGCAGCCTTGCTCCCCATGACTTGCTCAGCCTGCTTTCTTTTACAACCAAGGATCGCCTGCCTAGGCATAGCACCACCCATAGTGGGCTGGACCTTCCCACGTCAATCAATCTGGCTGAAGTAGTTTCTCAATCTAGATTCTTTCTTCTCAGATGACTCTAGCTCAGTGGTTCTCAACCTGTGGTTCGGAACACCCTGGGGTTGAAACACTTTAACAGGGGTTTCCTAAGACCATCGGAAAACATAGATGCTTGTATTACTATTCAGAATAGTAGCAAAATTACAATTATGAAGTAGCAACGAAACTAACTTTATGGTTGATGGTCACCACAACATGAGGGGTCACAACATTAGGACGGTTGAGAACTACTGCTCTAGCTTGTGTAAAGTTGACAAAAAACAAACAAACAAACAAAAAACCTAGCCATCACGCTGAGGGGCACGGAGCAGGGGGAAGCTACCTGCCATGCAAGGACATAGATTACGTTAACCACATCCGCTCTTTGTGCTTCAGCACCCACCTGAAGAAGTAAGATGTTCAATAGAAAGAAAATATTCGCTACCATCCATCTGTAGAGACTAGCCCCACAGCCCCACAGAAAGCTTTGGCTTTGGGTGGCTTTGATGGGAACAAATTAACTTTTCTTTAAGCATACTAATAAAGTATCAGGTATTTTTTAGAATATTGTTAGCTGATAACTCTTTGTGAAGTAGCTTGCTTCTCAGGAGGAGCTTTGGCCGCTCTCAAGAGGTACCTAAGTTTTCCTTGTTTTTCTCTTCATGGTGGTCACGGGGATGAATCTGATTTCTGAGTCTTGGGTGGAAAGAAAGATAGCTACACCGCCACATTTCAGCCAGAATTGTCTCTGTGCTTAGGTCATGTAAGCAGAAGCTGTGTTTCCTGCAGAATCAGATGCGTACTCTCCAAGAGCCTTTCTAGATGATGGTCCCCCATACCTGAAAGAATGACTATTGGGAGCCCTAACTTCAGGGACCATCCTGCAGTTTTCCCAAAGCTATACAAAAAGGCTTGATCCTGTGGCTTTGGGGTGAGTCTCAACTCAAAACACATTGCCGCTCTGAAGGCATCAGTCCTGACCAGTGTGTGTGCCGGTTCCAAATATCGCTACAACAGTCTGATCTGCGTTATAGCATCCAAAACCACCTTCTCCGCCTCCTCCAGGGTTTTCTGTAAAACAGGACTGATGAAATTGGCCAAGTTCACGGGGGAGGGATAGTTTATAGATGTTGGATGATAACGAGCTATAAACACGAAGCCACGGAGCAGTGTATGCGAACACTGCGTGCATGCTAATTAGTCTCGATGTTTCAATACTTCATCCTACAAAGTATAAGAAACCAACATTTCTTCTCCAAATTTCCCTTCCTCAGGAAAACATTTACTTGGAAAAAGTAAATGTAGTGTTTGGCTTAAGTGTTTCAAAAGGAATCTACAGGCAGAATAATGTTGTTAGAAGACCTCCAGTTCATACTTGCTCATTCGTCAGTAAGAGCTTAAGGTGCTTTCTGACAAACTGGTTCTATGACATTCTACTATGACGAGGTCACGTGGGCACCTGCAGCACACCCGTAAGTGTGACTTTTGGCTTCCTTGGAGTTATTTGTGGGCAAAGCCTGATGAAAGAATGGAAGTTTTATGGTCGAGATGGGACAGGCTTCAGGGACAGATTCAATTCTATTTTTAGATAACATTTCTTCAACTTCATTGACATGAAAAATGCCAAGTTATATAGGACCTTAAGGGAAAAGTGGAAGTGTTCGATCCATGGAACATACTACAGTTAAAAACTACGAACACTTCACATTAGTGGCGGCCATCTTTGGTCAGGTGTACCCGCTAACTTCTAGGGAAGAATCCATCTTTCCATACTCAAGGAGCACAGTGTCTTTGTTTTCTTTCAACAATTTTTTGATTATGTATATTTGTATGTCTGTATCTGAACATGAATGCAGGTGCCCATGGGACCAAAAGGAAGAGTCATAAGTGGTATGAGCCACCTAGTGTGGGTGCCGAGAGACTGCTCTCATAAGAACAGTAAACATTCTTAACCACTGAGCCATCTCTCCAACTGCTACTATTGTAATTTCTTAATTTCCAATAATGTATTTTAAAATAAATAAATAATGTATACATACACACACATAACACACACATACATACATATACACATATATGCACATACACATACATACATACACACATACATATATACATACACACACATACAGATACATACACACATATACATACACACACATACATATACACATACATACACGCACACACATACATACACACATACATACACGCACACACATACATACACACATACATACACACATACATGCATACACACATACACACATATACACACATACATATATACATACACACACATACATGCACATACATACATACATACACACATACATGCATATATACATATACACATGCATACATATGTATATACACACATATACATACATACATACACATGCGTACATACATATACATACACACATGCATACATACACACATGCACACATACATACATACATATACACACATGCATACACACACATACATACATACATATACATACATACATACACATACATACACACACACATACATACATACACCTTCATTTGCTCTTGATCCAAGTATACTTTTTGTCCTAGGCTTTCCAAATAAAATGAGAATTCTTAGGTCACCGAAGGGCTTTATGAAATCACAAGGAGACTGCACCACTCCCAGAATTTTCATGTTGCACACCTTGCCTGATCCCCGAGAGTTCCAGCTGAAGGTATGAAAGAGCAGCTGTTGCCATAAATCATTCCTACATGAAGGACAAGGAGCCCTAACGATAGCTGAAAGGCAATTTGTTGTGGGAATACACAGGGGAACAACAATAAAATAAGGATTCGTAGTTTTGTCTAAAACCAGAAACTGTAACAAATCTATCCCCAGGACCTCCATAGACCTCCAGGAAAGTAGTTGATCCTCACACCCACAGCTCCGAGGTGAGCAGAATTCCCTGTCCAGTCAATTTCCCTTCTTTGCTCAAAATATTCTAAAGGCCCCATGACCACATCCTTCCTCCACAACTTCCCGGTCCCTTTTTAAATTTTTTATTTTTAAGATTTATTTTTTATTATTATTATTATATGTAAGCACACCATAGCTGTCTTCAGACACCCCAGAAGAGGGCATCAGATCTCATTACAGGTGGTTGTGAGCCGCCATGTGGTTGCTGGGATTTGAACTCAGGACCTCCGCAAGAGCAGTCAGTGCTCTTAACTGCTGAGCCCTCTCTCCAGCCCCCTCTAAATTTTTTATTATGAAAAAAGTTTAAACTTAGTAAAAAAAAATCATAATGACTTCTCTTTGTCTGTTAGCAGCCAGACGCCTGAGCTTTGGGCATGCTGACTACGTCCTCCCTCAGCGTTTCTCTTATATTGGGTGTGTGTTGCTTGAGATGGAGCCCAGAGCCTTGCACCAGCAACTCCAGTGCTCCCTGTGTTGATTCTAACTATCCCTAGCACTCAGTTCCTATTTCCAATTTCCCCTGGAACTCTATGAGGATAAGACTTTTGCTCAGCTTTGCTCACTAGCACAACCCTCCCACCCAGATGAGTGACTGACACATAGTAGATGCTCGTTAATAAGAGTTGGGTGAAGCAATCCTGTTTCCTTTCCCACATCCTGGACTGCCACAAATGCACTTAAGTGCCCGCTCTCTGACTCCACCCAATGATTGTACAGTCACTGCACCCACTTGTTCTCTCCCAGACTCTCGATAGTTCCTGGACCATAATCTCAGGAGGCAAAACTAAACTGGCCCAATTCTCTTTGTGTACTATGTCACAGTATGCTGGCATGGCTGTAAATGAACTTACCTGAAATCTTCTGGCCACCACTGATCACATGATATGAAAGTGGGCCACCACCAGAGGCCATGTGTGGAGCAGTTCCTTATATATGACCCTTACAATAGAATACAAACAATTGACATTCCATCCTGTTAGATGGGTGCATGACTCTCCAAGCAGCCTCTAACCAGCTTAGCCATCCTTGAGTTATTGTGCACATCACAGAAAAGATAGTTCCTGCCAGGAGGGCTGAAAGCATGCACAGGACATACTGCTATTTGGTTCAGGCTCTTTCTTCCCCCATTTTCAAGTTGTCAGGCGGCAGCAGACATTCAGGCATCAAACACTCTTCAATTAAGTCTTCAATAAAAGCCAGGGGATGTTGCCAGCCACGATGACAAGTTAGGAACCTGTAGGACCAGTAATGTGCAAGCTCTCCGACAACCACAACTAGGATGGTTGGGTCACAGCCACTCCTCCAAACAGTGTGTCCCATCTCCTGGAGAGGAGTGGCTCTGGTCTTAGCTATTCTTCTGTAAAGCAGGTCATGGCCTGGCAAAAACAGCTCCAAAGGAGAAGGGGGCGCCACATCAAAGCTCACGGCAGGGCCACCGCATTCTTCCCAATAAAGCATTTTCAAGGGGCCGGTGCCCTGACAGCTGGTGTTCTACCTAGGTGCCACGTGTGACAATCGCTAAGGTCATCTGGTTTCAAAGCTATCTTATAGGAGGACTCGGTAGCTATGAGTTCTAATCCAGATTCAAACTTTAAACCTGGAGACAAGGCTTAGCAACTAAGAGCACCTGTTCTTGCAGAGGACCTGGGCTCAATTCCTAGCAACCACATGAAGTTGCCAAACTAGGGGACCTGACACCCTTTTCTGGCCTCTGGTGGGTCAGAACTCGTGGTACACATACATAACATACATACATACATGGCAAAACACACACACACACGCACGTGTGTGTGTGTGTGTGTATATATAATTTATACACATAAATTATATATATAATTATATGTTAATTTTATATATATAAATTAAACTCTTGAACAGAGCTCCAGCTGAAAACTCACAAGAGCTCACCCTTTTTTCTAGACTCTTCTGTGTGTGGAAGTTCTTGTCTGACCCAGTCAGTCCATGGCTACTTCCGTTCCCTCCCATAGTCAAGGTTGCATGTACCTCCGGGAAAGCTGACCACCCCAGCTATTCCGGGCTTTCTCCTGAGCTCCATGAAAGGAAATGGACTTGGTGTGTCCATCTGATTGGCCAGCAAGCACCTGTGTTACACGGGGTGCTAAGTACTACAAATGTTACCCCTACATCTAAGTTAAACCAACTCCAACTGCTCCCTTATGTTAGCCCCTGCTGGCTCCCCCTGACAGGGAGAGAGAGAGTTATTGATATGGGGATTGGACCAAGATCCCAATCCCACATAGATGCAGGGGTGTGCATCTCTGACTGGAAAGAGCAGTCAGTGGTGCGAGGGATGTTTCCTTCTGCTTTGCACATCTCCCGTCAGAATGACATACACAAAGACAAGGATGACTGTGTGCTTTAGCTGCAGCTGGATCAGCTCCTAGCAATGTGCTCAAACAGAATACAGGAGTGCTCGGCAAACAGAATTCCTGAAGCCCAGGTGTTGCCCGACTCAACAAAGCAGGAGACTCTCCAACTTGGTTGAGATTTCTCAGCGTTGGTAACCCCTTAGTTATGACATGTCTTTACACACCAAGTCCTATCACCATGCCCAACACTGTTCCAGACTCCAGCACACAGCAGGTGACACAACCATCCCCTGGGACCTCTGAAACATTTTGGTTTCCCCGAGAGACTGGAATTTCCATCCCTGGGTCATTAACCTCTCCCAGGACAGCATTTTGACGAATGCAGAATTCACTTTAGGATTGCGTCTGGCACAGGTAAAAGAGGGCAGTGATGCTCCCGTGTCACAGCTTTGTCACAGTGATCTGAAGACTCAGCTCCATGACAGGGATGCTCTGGACTCACAACCCTGTCCCAGTGTCACTCTGAAGTCACAGCACTGTCACAGCCTATTGCACGTGGCGATGCTTTGGGGATGCTCCAAGGTCCCATGGTCTAGGAAGAAGACCTGGCAGCAGGCCTTTGAGGATCAGGATGAGAAGACAGGCCATGGGAGTGAGGATTTCCACCCCACCCAGCCCTTATTCCCTCCCAGAATGCTCTGCCAAGCTTTGCTCACCTAAAAGGTATTGTTTCCCATCAGATAGGTGGAGAAAGTAAAAGGGCATGACATTTGAAAATCAGCTCTCTCCTGTAGCAAAACCATCCAGAGAAGGCATCGGCCTATGGCCAGGTCCCAGAGGACTTTAGCTGAGGTTCTTATGGTTCGAATCTGAAATCTCTCACACAGGTTCATGTCTTCAGTTGTTGGGCTCCCACCTTACAACCCTGTTTTGGAGGCTGTGGAATCTGCAGGAGGCAGAACCTGGCTGGAGGAAGGAGTGGGGGGGCCCTCATTGCTAACTTCTGGAGTCTCTTTTTCTGTCCAAGTTACAGAAAGGCTCTGGACCACACATTTCTACTGCCACTACCTGAGACACCCTCATATTCTTTCCTTGCTGAAATGGACTGTATGAGTCCCAAACGGTGAGCCAAATTAACCCTTTCCTTCCTTGATTGCTTCTGTCAAATATTTGGTCACAGCAATGCAAAAATAATGAATGCAGACACCAGTATGGCGTCCAACACAGGTTTTAAAGTAAGTCAGCACCCTAGCTTAGAGTCTAGCTTTTAAGATAAATTGTTTGTACATCAATACTTAAAAAAACAAAAACAAAAACAAAAACCCAATACCTCCTTCAGCTAAGACGGCAGAGGATTTATAGAACCTGCACTAACCACCACAACTGAAGACAGAACTAGCCCTGGATGCCACAGGGCGAATGGCCACAAAGATCAGGAGACGCCCTTGGAGTCTGCACACAGCGGGCCTGTGGGTGTTCTCAGCAACCAGCCAGGAGTAGAAGCTGGAAAATTCTAGAGTGGAGTGTGCCGTCCAGCAAGTTGCCCAGAGTTCTTATGTTCCCACATTTGTCTTCAGGGAAGTAGGAGAGCTGGCTGCTTCAGACCTCTGCTGATGTCTCTTCCTCCACACTCCAGCCGACACACCTCACTTCTCTCACTTGGCTCTCCTGTTTTCTAAGAAGATGGCGTTAAGGCCAAGAATCATCTGCTTCATTTCTAAGCCCAACACAGATGGCAAGCGACACAATTTACCAGGCCTCACAAATTACAGTTTTTAACCCCTTTCATCCCCGCATTGGCACGCAGTTTGCTAACTTTAATAGCCCCTCACAAAGCAGCGAGTGTCATTATTACCTGAATCAAGGTTTAAGAAACCGAGTCACCCACAGGCCACAGGCTGAGTCAGAGTGAGGGAGTCTGAGCTCCTGCCTATCAAATGCCTTGGCCTCGTACTACTGCAGGAGCATTTCTTACTTGAAGCTGGTAATTTGGGCTCAATGTCTTCTCTGTGGTCTCATCTTTATTCTATAGCTAGCAAGGCTGTTGTAACCAAATGGAGGGAGAAGATGCAGGAGGGGTGGTTTAAAGATCCTCACATATCGGAAAAACCTGAGTACTAAGATACCAAGAATCCCAGCCCTGGGCACTCATTGAGGAGCGGAGCATGGACAGGAGTTCCTTCTCTTGTCAAGGTGATTTTCTACAGTAAAAAACCTGCACAAGGGCCAGAGCTGGACCTCAAGCGTAGAACACCTGCCCAACATCCATGAGGTCCCAGTTCAAGTCCAAGAACTACCCAGCTTCAAAATTGTACAACCTTACACAAGAGCAAAAGCATCTGATGCAGGATGGGGAGGGAGAGATGGGTTTAAAGGAAGGGATACCTTAACTGATATTAAGGATTCACACATCTAAGTGGACGTGAAAACCTGAAGTAAGCGTTTAGGCAAAGGGAATGGCATGATCAAAATTGAGCCGTCGAGGAAGGACACATCATATGTGGGGAAAGACAAATAATTTGGTCCCATTCAAGCACGAATCGGGGAGTGATAGGCAGAGGACTGCTGGACAGAGGTAGGCAATGTAGAGAAGATCCACCATGCATATCCAGGTCCAATGCTCACTCCACTCAACTAAAATCTGCCCACACGTCAGTTTCTTACACCAGATCTGCTGCTGGACTCTATATGGACCCATCTTTCCCCCTTTGTTCTAGTCTGGAGCTTCAGTTGCCACTCACCGAGTCACCCCAGTATTCCCTCCTTGCTGAAATGGACTGTAAGCACCCCAAATTATGAGCCAAATTAACCCTTGCCTTCATTCCTGCTTCTGTCAGATATTTATCAGAGTACCATTCATGTGCTGTGGTAACATGCCTAACATCCTTCCTGGCTTCAAGTCTTCATTAAGGCCCTCTGTCAAGGGGCAGTGGTGAGGTGGGGGAGTGTGTCTTACTTATTTGTCAACTACTGTTATGGTTTAGATCTTAAAATGCCATACAAAGGACACGTTAAGGCCCGGTCCCCAGCCTATAGTGCTATCTAGAGATGAAGGCACTTTGGGGGTGGGGCTAATAGAAGGAATTGGTTAACTGGGAGGTGTGTCCTTGAGGGAATGTGGAACCCCAGGCTTTTACTCACTTTTTGCTTCCTAGATGCATGAAGTGAGTGGCTTTGTCCCCCTGACCACACCCCACAGGGATGTCCCTTCTTGGCACAGCCCCAAAGCAACTGGCCATCTGACTGTACCTAGAAACCTCTGACCCAGAATAAATCTTTCTTCCCTTTATATTCTCTGTCTCAAACATTTTGATATAGTGGTGAAAACTAAAGCAAGATATTAAATGAAATTTTTACTTCTGTTGTCACTTTCTCTGGTCTAAAATGTGGTTTAACATTCCAGGCAAAGGCTCATTCAGATATCAACAGGAAAAAAAAAAAAATCTTTCTCTGAATGCAGAAAAAATACTGTATACATTGTGTCTTCTTCTTTAATGGTTCTGCCATGAACATAAAACGTGCAACTTAGAAGAGTGTAATCACTCTCATTTATGTAACCTTGTACTTAGTGTGCTAATCAAATACCAATTAAATTAGTAGATATTTTCTTTCTTTCTTTTTCTTTTTGTTTCGTTGTTTTGTTTTGTTTTTCCAAACAGAGTTTCCCTGTGTCCTGGATGTACATACCCTCACAAGAAGAGCCCTCTCTTTGACTCTGTAGACCAGGCTAGCCTTGAACACAGATCTACCTGACTCTGCCTTCTGAGTTCTGGGAATAAAGGCCCGGCTGAATAATTATCTTTTTATATTATAATCAAGAAAAGCAAAATGGATATCTTTCCTGGACAACTTTTTAAATTTATACATAAAACACAGGCACAGACATGAAAATCTGTTTATGTATCTACCTCAACCCAGAGTGTTGGTCACGGCAGCTGTTTTACTCTGTTGAACATCTAATACAGTTGTAAAAGAGACATGACCTGTAAATGTGTGTATATATATCTACCAGGAGCACAAGGACAAGTTGGAGGGCAGGCGCAGGAAGCACAGAAAAGGCTGGACGAGGCAGGTCTTCAGCTCGCCCATGTACTTAGGCCAAACATTTATCAGTACTGTGCTGTCATGGGCTAAAACCCTTCTCACAAAGCAAGGTACCCGATAGTCGGATTCCTAGAACCCCTATCTAGAGCCTGTCTCCATACCTGTCCTGTGTTCTCCGGCACACCTGCAGCAAAGGCTCATCCTACCCACCTGCCCATCCTCACAGGAAGAGCCCTCTCTTTGAAAGCACCCAAGCCTGTCAAGGTAAGCCAGGCATGGTAGTGTATGTCTACAAAACCCAGCACTGGGGGGGAGACAGGAAGATCAAGAGTTCGAGACTTAGTGAGTTCATGACCAGAATGTGCTAGTAGTGGCACCCTGTCTAACAATCAGAACCACTCAGGTTGGTGCATGAGAACTGAGGGAAGGTGTCAGAATTCTCTTGGGTGCCAGTCTTTGTGGAGGGGTTTGGATTAACATTTCTAGCTCCTACTACCAAGAGAAGTTGAGGCAACGGGTTCCGATGTAGCTCCAGTTTCTAGCAGTACCAAAAAGAACACATTGCCCAAGAAAGTCGGTGTTTGCCTAATGAATAACAGAAGATACATGCCACTTAATTTTTTACCCATTTATTTCCCATGTGCTATGGCACACATGTGCCTGTGCTCTGGCATACATGTGCATGTGCTGTGAAACACTTGTGCTTGTGCTATGGGCACACATGTGTATGTGGTATGGTAGACATGTGTATGTGCTGTGGGCATATGTGTGTCTATAATGTGGACACACATGTGCATGTGCTGTGGCACACATGTGCTGTGGCAAACATGTACCTGTGCTGTGGTACACACATGCATGTGCTGTGGCACACATGTGCCTATGCTATGGGCACATATGTTCCTGTGCTGTTTGCATGTACATGAGCCTGTACTATGGCACACATGCCTGTTCTGTGAGCACACATATGCATGTGTAGAGGCATGTATGTGTATGTGATGTGGACACACATGTGAATTGCTATGGGCACACATGTACATGTGCTGTGTGCATGTACATGAGTCTGTGCTGTGGCACACATGTGTCTGTTCTGTGAGCACACATGAACCCGTGTTGTGGGCATACATGTGCATGTGCTATGGTACACATGTGCATAAGCTGTGGCATACATGTACATGTGCTGTCATAACACATGTGCCTATACTATAGGCAATCATGTGCCTATGCCGTGGCATACACATGTGCCTGTGCTGTGGCACATGTGTCCCTGTGCTGTTGGCACATAGGTAGATGTGTTATGGTTCACGTGTGCATGTGTTGTGGCACACATGTGTATGTGCTGTGGGTATACATGTACGTGTGCTGTGGTACACATGTTCATGTGCTATAGGCACATATGTACTTGTGCTGCTGCCCACATATGCATGTGCTATGGTACACATGTGCATGTGCTCTGGTACACATGTACCTGTGCTGTGAGCATACATGTGCATGTGCTGTGACACTCATGTGCCTGTACTGTGACACATATGTGCCTGTGCTATTACACACATGTGGGAGCCAAAGGACAGCTTGCAGGCATTCTCGGCTTCCAAGGACCAAACTCTGGATGTCAGGGTTAATGTTGAGAGCCTTAATGCTCTGCATCTCCTGTCAGACCTGGCTACTGTTGTAAAATCAAAGTTTACTAAGTGTTCCGCCAGGGCCCATGGGTTTCACCAGTGTGGTAAGTAGTTCCCATAGGGAACCTTCAAGTTGGCTCAACAGACCCTGAGACCGAGTTCTGAGCAAAAAGGAGTTTTATTTGCCCCAGAGGGACAGTGGGCAGAGATAAGGGACAAAGACAGAAGGTAGAGTACGAGGGAAAAGGGGGAAGTGAAACTAAGGCGAGGGCAAAGGACTGCCTCTGCATAGAAAGTAGACCGAGTGGCCCACAGACAAAGGGCAGTTTATAAATGTAATCCCCCCCCCACACACAATTAAGATGAGGAGTTTAATTTTAATTAGGTGTGTTAATTAGGTGAGCCAAAGGGGGCTTTTGAATGCTGGACTTCAATACTTTGATAGCTGGACCTTGGTAGTCAGTTTGGGAGGAGAAATTGGCCAGATAAGGAAATAGACCTTGGGGGCTAGCTTTAGGAATATAATATAACTTTTATTTATTTATTTATTTTTATTTTTAAGCAAGGCAGAGGGAACTAGGGAGAAGCCATGTTTGGGAGCTGGCTAGAGTCCTTTCTTTGGGACCTTTAGGAGTTGTGGCCCAGTTGAAGGAAGTGAGGTCATCAAAGGTGTTCCCTAAAGGGGAGCTGTCCCCATCTCCTGTCTCTTTGTTAGCCAGCTATCCTGAGGTGAGAAGCTTCCTCTAGCAAGTGTTCCTCACTATGATAGCTTTGGCTGCCCCATCACTGGCCCAAAGAAACAAGTTCAACCAACTGCGGACTGAAATAGCCAAAACTGTGAGCTCAAATAAACTTTTCTCTCTTCAAGACGACTCCTCTCGATCATGTTCAGTGACACAGACTAACACAGGATCCATCCTGTCTTAGTTAGGGCTTCTGTTGCTGCATGACCATGACCAAAAAGCAACTTGGGAAGGAAAGGATTTATTTGGCTTATGCTTCCTCAGCCCTGTTCATCATCGAAGGAAGTCAGGACAGGAACTCACACAGGGGAGGAACCTGGAGGCAGGGGCTGATGCAGAGGCCATGGAGGGGTGCTGCTTACTACCTTGCTCCTCATAGCTTGCTCAGACTGCTTCCTTATGAAACCCAGGACCACCAGCCCAGGGGTGGCACCACCCACAGTGGTTGAGGCCTTCTACCATTAATCACTAATTGAGAAAATGCCTTACAGCTGGGTCTCATTGAGGCCTTTCCTCAGCTGAGGCTCCCTCCTCTCTGGTGACTCTAACTTGTGTCAAGTTGATACACAAAAACAGCCAGTACAACTGACCCCTTGTCAACTTGACACACAAACACATCACTATTACGCCACAACCCTTCCTTTCTTACGAGATATCACATTAAAAAGATGAATAACATTATAACTCCCACCATCTTTAAAATTAAAACACATTTCAGTCTCTTTAAAACAGCCAACCTCTAAAAATCCAAAATCTCTTTTAAAATTTCAAGGCCTTTCAGCCGTGGGCTCCTGTAAAAGTCAAAATTGAATTAAATACCTTCTTCAGGAGGGAGGAACCGGGACAGAGTCACAATCTAAACCAAGCAAAACTAAACTCCAACAGTATAAGTAACTGAGTGTCCAATGCCTGGGATCCACACATGATTTTCTGGGCTCCGCCAGATAGTTTGGGTCACTTGGGCCTCAGTTGAGGAAAGGCCCTCTATGGCATACACAGATGGTCTTCTAGGCTCTGGCAGGAGCACTTGTCCTTCTGGAACCAAAATTTCCTGGCCAGAAGAGCTTAGGGCTGTGGGAATAGGAAGCAGAAACTTTCCTAGAGGATCGCTGGGTGACGGTGAGTGGAACTATTCCCTTTTCCACCCCTTGATTCCTGGACCCATGGATCCTGGCTATGGGGGAAACTGTACCATGTACCGGCACTGATTCAAAGCATATACTGCCTTCTGAAGAACTCTGTATCAGCCCTCCATGCTGTTGCCACCTAATTGACACTGTAACTGCATCTTCAAAAGACCATCCCATTTTTCTATCAGGCCAGCTCCTTCAGGATGGTGGGAACGTGGTAAGAGCAATGAATTATATGATCGTGGGCCCACGGTTGCACGTCTCTGGCTGTGAAATGAGTTCCTTGGTCAGAAGCAATACTGTGTGGAATACCATGACGATAGATAAGGCATTCTGTGAGTCCACAGATGGTGGTTTTGGCAGAAGCATTACATAAGGAAAGACAAATGCATAACCAGAATAAGTATCTACTCCAGTAAAAACAAAACGTTGTCCTTTCCACACAGGTAGTGGTCCAATGTAGTCCCCGTGCCACCAGTATGCTGACTGGTCACCCTGGGGAGTGGTGCCAGTGGTGGCCAGATCAGCCTTGGTGAATGGAAATCTGTGTTGTTGAGCCCATACACAAATCTCCATCTCTGCTGTTATGGCCACTTTGTCCATGTGCCCATTGGGCAATGACACGGATGGCTGGGAAAAGAGGCTGACTGTCCACAGAACGGGTCATCCTATCTACTTGATTCTTGAACTCCTCTGCTGAAGTCCCTTTTGACGAGCAGCTGGGCACGGCACTGTAAGAGATTAGGATTGGCCATTTGTGAGGTTGTAGTCTCAATGGCCGTTGAAGGCCCAAGATTAAAGAAGTCATGCAAAGAAGTTGAGGCTTGGCACCAGGAAGAGAGCCTATGGCAGGCTGTTGGTGAAAGTGCAGCCCCGTGGCAGCAGGGGACTCACCCCTGCAGTTTTGGAGATGCCAGTATACAACCCTCCCCATCTCGCCCTTTGAAAGCTGACCTGCTGCTGTTCTGTTGCATCTGTATTTGTCTGTCTAGCTAGTGGAAAAACAAGATTTGTAGCACACATTTTCTCATCAGTGGAAGTTAATAGGTGAAGGACCAAACGCTTCAACAGTTACCAAGGGACAGAAGCTATCAATCAAGCATCCCAAGGACTAAGAATGTGCAAAAGGGGAGCTCCTAGTCCCAGGGGGCCTGGAAGGTTTCACACTGAGCTCCTCATAAATAAACCACATAACAATGACTGCAACCACCTACTACATATGCCTCTGTCTAGTGTGCTTACTGTCTGTCACACAGGATGTTTGCTCAAAGCCTAGACTCCCAACAAACGTGTGGCTAGGTGAATGAGTATGTTGTCCGGTATTCCATTACTACCTACTCACATGAGAATTAGGCTTATCCTAGTGTGGGTACGTCTGAGGAAATAAGGCTATGCCATTTGGAAAGACTAGGAGAACAGACTTGAAACAAGAGAGCACAGATCGTCAGCATTTGTGTGCACACACCGGAGCATAGATTCAGCATGTGTGTGCACACACCGGAGCATGGATTCAGCATGTGTGTGCACACACTTAAGCATGAACTCACATATTCATGCCCATGCACAGTAAGCATGGCAGACATCTGCAGAACTGAAGAGTGGAGTAAGATGACCCTGAATCCTGAGAGGATCTGAGAAAACAAACACAATTTATACTTAGCAGCACCAAGGTTTAGCTTAATTTATTGAGATAAATAAAACTGTAATAAAAAATTTCTAGAACCCAAGAAATTTTGACCTTAACTTCTGTCTTTTCTTCTATTCAGTTTCCCTCTTGTTTCCTATATTGTTCCACAGGCTCCTTATACTGCTTAGTGATTTCGTTGCTATGGGAACAAGGAGGTCTGCATAAAGCTCAAGCGTGATGTCAAATTAGGAAATGATCTGAATTTGTCCTATGGCTTCAGAAGAATACAAGGAGAAATACAACATCCCAATGTTGCAATGTGCTTAGATAAACACAAATCTCGAATGCATCGTCTTTGGCATTTGTTTGATATAGGGACAGGCATGTGTGATTAATGAATTAATATTTCACGGATACCACTCTGAATGAAAATAAAGCTTGCTTGGGAAATTCCAGGCTTGTAAAATCATAGTCATCAAGAATTACAGCTGGTCGAGTCCATCCCTCTCACAGTCTCTGCCTTGTTGGCGCAGTACATACATCCTAGCTTCCTAGACCTGCTTCAGCACTGCACAAATGTCTCAGGGCAGCGGTCCTTTTAGGTAGCTACTTCAATGGAGGTAAACTATAGAGGAGTCTTCCCCTTTGGGTTTTTCCCTAGCCTTTGTATCTCTGGTTTCCCCACCGGAGATCTTGTTCTCATTTCCAAAGCCAAGTTTTCCTTCAGACTAACACATATGTTCCTGATGTCATTGCTTGGCCTTGGGTCTGTATATGATTCAGTGGTGGTGGAATTCACTTTAATACTCTGAAATCACTTATTACACTGATCACCAGGGAGAGGGGGGTAGACAGGAGGCCTGGGAATGCACACCAGAACTCTGCCTAGGCTGTGGATTTGTGGAAATGCTACCAACAACGTGTGAGAACCCTTAGGCAGAAAAAGTGAACGTGACAGAATAGAGGGACGGGGGCCAGCTGCCCTGCTCCCTGCCTCCTGCTCTACCCTCTGAGCTCTCTCTCTCCCTCCAAATCATCCTCAAGTGCACTATCACAGCGCCAGGGAACATTCCTGCTGGGTAATGAGAAAGCATAATTATATGCTTCAGAGCTGTTGGGGTTTTCGCCATTTTCAAAACAATGAATATCTTGTGGAAAGATAACACAATTTGTGAATAAGCTGGAACTCTTTCGCCTGAGCATACAGACAGTGGTTTGGAGGGGAACCCAGAAGACAGCTCTATTCATGATTTTTATTCCTTGGACAATCTAGCCATGTTGTTCAAGAAACAAGCTTCTAAAAACAAAATATCAATCTCTCTCTCTCTCTCTCTCTTATAAACAGAGAGAGAGAGAGAGAGAGAGAGAGAGAGGGAGGGAGGGAGAAAGAGAGAGAGGGAGAGAGTGAGGGAGAGAGTGAGGGAGGGAGGGAGGGAGGGAGAAAGACAGAGAGGGAGGGAGGGAGGAGAGAGAGAGGGAGGGAGGAAGGGAGGGAGAAAGAGAGAGAGAGGGAGGGAAGGAGGGAGGTAGAAAGAGAAAGAATTGTATACAGACTACCCTTCCCACTCCTCCCTTTCTATTTCTCCCCTCCACTGTGACTAAAGAAAGTGTGGGTAAAGTTTTATGAGTCTTCATGGATTCCCTGGTGGCCGCCATGGATGTGAAATTGAAAGAGTGAGCAGCACACATGGTTCCAGTGGCCGAGGGTCTTTCCTGCGATTATCATACCAGCATTCCTTACAGTCCAGAGGAGTGTCACAGACAACAGTTGCTGCTGCAGCTGAAGAAAACAGCATCCAGCGTTTCAAGAATTCGGATCCTTTCAACATGTCTGTCTACGTGGCACTGACATCTGATTCCACAGGTAAAGAAAGCGAAACCCAACGGGAGTCATAGGCTGTGGAGCTCAGTCTTGGTTCACACTGACTCTGAACCCTGATTATTCTCTTTCTGCTGTCTCAGCCATCCTCCCCTCCTCCCTCACAGGAAGGCTAAGTTGCTTCTAAACTATCATGTAAGTGGGGCTGAAGGAATGGCTCAGCAATTAAGAGAACTTACAGTTATCGGAGATAACTCAAGTTTGGTTCCCAGCACCCATGTCAGACAGCCCACAATCACAGGTAACTCCAGCTTCAAGGGATCCGACACCCTCTCCTAGAAACCTGAGGTACCTGCACATGCACATATCTGCACACAAGCATGTACACACACACACACACACACACACAAATACACCTAATTCTAAAAATAATAAAAATAGGTGGTTAAAATATTGTGTAAGTGTGATTCCCAGTACCCCGGTTATTGCATACAGGTTACCCCAAATTCACCAAGCTCTCACATAAAACTATAAATGACTGCCATTGCAAGGTTCAGATTACAGGACCTCTGTGTCTTAGGAAAAAAATTCCAGCCATGTGGGAAAACGTTGTAGCAATTGGAACACATCTTATCCAGACTCTGAGTCCCCAAGTCCTGAGCTTGTTCTTTTTATGGGACACACTCACTGGTGGAGAATCAGATGCTGAGCTCCCTAATGTGTCACTGAGAATTTCCAAAGTGGAACCTGATTAGGGGCAGGATACACTTAGAACCAACTAAAAGACTCTTCACCTGGGCAAACAGTGATAGAGGCTGACCCCTGCCAAGGTGGCCTCCCCCTTGTTCTCTGTGTGCTTTGCATTTGAGCAAATGAAAAGTTCGAAGTGAACTTGATAGTCCTTCTCCTCAACCATGAGACAAGAATGGGCTACTCCATCCTATGTTCATATTGTATTATTAGTCATCCCTTGACATACATGGATATTTTTACTAGGTACCTACTTTGCATCAGGTAATACAGTGTTAAAAAGACAACCCTGTTCTAAGGGCATA
Organism: Mastomys coucha; assembly: GCF_008632895.1. Lineage (NCBI taxonomy): Eukaryota > Metazoa > Chordata > Mammalia > Rodentia > Muridae > Mastomys > Mastomys coucha. The sequence continues at coordinate 5,251,428 of NW_022196909.1, forward strand.
CATTCTTATGTGAAAACCCATGTAGCAGATACAAGGTCTTCATGGCCAATTATTACAAACAATAAAACCCCAACTCCTGAGGAATATAAGCCATTAGCCTTACCATTCTTAGCTAAAGCAGTGTACCCACGGAGATGTCCAACTCAGTTGTCACTACCACATCACTAAAAACAAACCAACCAACCGTGGTTTAAACATGGATGCCCTTTTCCCATGACCCCAGCCAGAAAACCATGGTATACAGATTCACTCAGTATTGCTTTGCTTTCAATCTACAACATGCCATATTTGGACATTCTTCTGAAGGCTAATGAATGAGCCAATGTTGAACAACAGGGCATAGACGAGATCACAGAGATATATAAACCACTAACAAGAGTGTCTGTTACTAACACCGTCTAGGGTCAAATGATTGCACCTGCCCTACAGTGAGTGGGGTAGTTTTCAACCAGCTGCACATTAACAGCACATAGGACATTATTTTAAATGCCAGTACCCAAACCCTTGTCTTCAGACATGCTACTTCATTTAACTGGGGATGGAGCCAGATACCCTTAAATTTAAAGTTCTCTTAAGTGTTCTAAAATGCCTTAAGAGTTGTGAACCAATGTGCTAGAACGTCACAGGTGTATGCACCGGCTCCAACTCCATAGGAGCAGCACACTATAGTTATCTTCCCCTAAAATACTTTCATTGTACTTTTTCTTACCACCAAAGTGGTCTGTCCTTACCACAAAGGACAGTGCAAACCCAGGAACGGAACATCAGCCCGAGTCCAACCTGTCACGGCTTTTCTCCTGACAATGTTTTGGGCTGTTTCCCTCCTAACCACATGTTTGTGTTCTTCTCCCCTGCCACCGCCAAGGTGGAATCCAGTTTTGTTTTGTTTTGTTTTGTTTTTTCTCGAGACAGGGTTTCTCTGTGTAGCCTTGGCTGTCCTGGAACTCACTCTGTAGACCAGGCTGGCCTTGAACTCAGAAATCCGCCTGCCTCTGGAATCCAGTTTTTTAAAATCAACAATAAACTTCAAAGAACTATCGAGTGTCAGAATGGTCAATTATTTTGCCTTTTCCTATAGCTAGTCTCTCAACTGCTCACATGCAAAGATGGAGTGGCTTTGTCCAGCCAGGTGTGCTTGCTCAAATGCTGGTTTTAGTTAAAAGTCCTCCTCGTACACAAGCTATGTTAGCTTCTCATGAAGATGCTTTACTCAGACTTCGCCTCAGCTGTATATCACCAGCTTACATAAAGGGTATTCTAAGAGCCACTCTCTGAAGTGGATCATCATGTCTGTTATGAAAGTGTACACATAATTATGCTACACATCCCTTGCTACTTGGCTCTCCTTATGAGAATCTTTAAAAAGAAAAAAAGCTCAGGAAAAGAATTATAATCCTTATTTATGTTCTTACTCTCAGGGACCTCACTATTCTTAATTATTTTTTCCATCTTTTCTTTGGCTGCTAGGGAACTCAGTGAAGTTGTAGCATCAGCTAGCAATTATACCTGACCATGGTATATGTGAATTCCTCTCCCTAACCCTGCTTTTATGATATCTCTAACGTCAATCTCTCCTTAATTATTTAACTTTCAAAGTTAGATGTGTGTGTGGGGGGGTGGGTGTGTGTGTGTGTCTTGGAGGGAGAGTAAAAGATTTTTTAAAAAGAAGAAATTAGTAAAGGGGTTTGGGGAGATGGCTCATTAGGTAAAAGTGCTTGCTACACAGGTGTAAGGATCTGAGTTCAAATCTCAAAGCCAACATAAGCCAGAAGAGTGTCTTTAATTCCAGCATGCCTACAGCCAGATGGGAGGTGGAGACAGGAGACTTACCCAGAAGCTCGGGTCAGTTAGCCTGGCACACACAGCAGTGAACAAGACACAGACAGACAGACAGACAGACAGACTCTTTCTCTCTCTCTCTTTCTCTCTTTCTCTCTCTCTCTCTCTCTCTCTCACACACACACACACACACACTCTCTCTCTCTCTCTCTCTTTCTCTCTCTCACACACACACACAAATCAAGTCAGAAAGGAAGATATGTCACTGGTTTGAATATGAAATATTCTCTATAGAATCACGTGCACACAAATGCACTGAGAACCGAGCCTTGTCCATATGAGCCTGGGAATGCCTCAGAGCTTAACCCTAACACTCACCTATAGCCACACTATCACGATGAAGCTGGGTTTTTCAACCCAGGTCTGTTCCCTACAGATTACAGCCTGTAATACAAGGTTCATTTGTTTCTGTTTAAAACTGGACTGTTAAAGTCTTTTTGAGAAATCAGAACTCCCAAGGGGCCTTTCTTCATGTTGAACACTCTCCTGTCTGTCCTGTTCACCTCTGCATGGTCAGGGTTGGCTTTCATTTTCAATCGTTTCTACCTCCCAGGGAAATGAGAGCAAATTGGGGGAAATTGCTGTGGCTGGAAGAGCACACAGGAAAGCAAGGCTGACAGGACAGGAGGAAGAGCGAGGATGGGGGTGCAGACAGGAAGGGACTCACACAAAGAGCTCAGAACTTGACTGAAGGCCAGGGAAATACAAAGATCTTGGCAGGAAGCCTGGCCTGAGAAGTTGCTAGAGCCACAATAGTACCAGGAGGAAGGGAAGGAAGGAGGGAGGGAGGAAAGAAGGGAGGGATGAGGGAGGAAGGGAGGGAGGGAGGGAGGGAGGGAGGGAGAGACACAGAGACACAAAGAGATAGTCACAGACAGACACAGAAAAACAGACAAATGGAAAGACAGAGACACAGAGAGATAAAAAGACAGAAAGAGACAGAAATACACATAGAGAAACAAAGAGACAGAGATACAGAGAGACAAAGAGACAGAGATAGAGATAGACACAGAGACAGAGATAGAGATAGACACAGAGAGAAAAAGAGACAGAGATAGAGATAGACACAGAGAGACAGAGACAAAGAGATAGAGATACAGAGAGACAGAGACACAGAGGGAGACAGAGACACACACACAGAATGGGCCACTCTTCCACACTCTCTTCCCCCGTGCCTGGCCTGAGCCTCTGCTCGCCAGGCAAACCCAACTTGATACTTGAGACATTGAAGAGGGAACTCATTTCTATTTTCAGTAAGGACTTTCATCTCCAGTTGTGCTGTCCTTCTACAGAATCTTAATTTCCCAGTTGCTGTAAAGACCCTAGTAAAAAGTCAATATTTTTAAAATGTCGCCCAGTCTTGGGGGAGCTTTGTCCTAATGCAAAGATGAAGATGGCTCTCAGATGCCAGCGAACAGCTGCACCATGCAAGGCCGAGTCCCATTCACCAGAGCACCAATGCAGGGCACGCAGCTGGGCAGCTCCACTAGCTCAGGAGTAGAACTCAGTTTTTCCCTTTGTAGGAGACAGAATCTCTGTTTCATCTTGGACTTTTTTTTTTTTTTTTTTTTAAATCACCACAGTCATTACACAGCTGGTCGTAGAGTCAAAAGATTCCATTCAGGAAAGCACCCAGCAGCCCAGCATTCGGGCCCTGAGTGAAATAAGGACAATTCATTCTTCCTCCTTCTGTTTATTTTGAAATTATTCAATTCTGGGGACAGGTTGTAAGAGGAATGAGAAGACTATCCATACGCCCCCTAGACATTCCATTGTACCCCATATTCTGTCACGGCTCTGCCTTCTGCATGTGACACATGCATGTCCTCATTCTTTGCCAAACTTTGTACCTTTAGAGAGGAATCTGCAGAAATTCTCACCTTTTACCCTACAAGTTCTTTAAAATAAAGACATATCCCTTGATAACCACAGTATAATCGTTGTGCCAGTACACGTTCATAAATGAGATTTATTATGTATCGTAGGATGCATGCAATGATGCTATCACACCCAAGCTCTGCCCTGACCGTCCAGGGAGATACTGGGAACTATTGTATTCGGTCCTTGTGGCCACTTTGACACTCTAGTGCATCTCCCCACTCGGTCCCCACCCCTTCAATTCTCTAAAAAACACTGTTTGAAATGCCAAGTCAGCCATTTCACAGAATCTCACTTTAGATTTCATTGGCTGTTCTGAGCAATCACATTTATGTCAGGCAACACAAATATTCTTACACTGACTCACATGAAATTGTTAACCCAGCATTTCCTATAGTTACACACACAGACTCTTGTGTCCTACCACTGGGCACTATCAAGAATGGCCAGTGTTCACCGAGCTGCCACTGGCGCTGCTAAGTTTGATTATGGTTAAGGATCCATTGGGATTTACCACTATTTCAGTCTCTTTTAAAGGAATAAGAAATCTGTGGGGACTGTGTATGTCCCCACTCGGGTTTTCACTACTTGTTGATGACTTGATGGTTATCATTTATGTGGTGAAGGTAAATGATTTTTCCGCTAGTATAACTATTTTCCCATTGTCTAGTTACCATCTTCTATTAAGTGTTATACCTCTTTGGTGGTTTTAGAATCTTATTTGTTTGTTTGTTTAAAAAAAGATTTATTTATTATTATACATAAGTACACTGTAGCTGTCTTCTGACACACCAGAAGAGGGCGTCAGATCTCATTACAGGTGGTTGTAAGCCACCATGTGGTTGCTGGGATTTGAACTCAGGAACTTCAGAAAAGCAGTCAGTGCTCTTATCCGCTGAGCCATCTTGCCAGCCCGTTTGTTTTTCAAGATGATATTTCTCTGTGTAGCCCTGGCTGTCCTGGGACTCACTCTGTGGCCAGGCTGGCCTTAGACTTAGAGATCTGCCTGTCTCTGCCTCTGGAACACTGGGACCAAAGGTGTGCACTGCCATACCTGGCTACGGAACCTTTTGTAGACAGTAAGCACATGTATTCTTTGTTACTATGCCCCATAATCCACTCTTACCATTATCCCTTGTAATGCTTTCCACACTTAAGATATTTTTTAAAAAATTACCAAGTTGCTGTTGCCTTTCTAAAGCCAGTACGTTATCACCTGATGATGTACGATTTGCCAAGTTTGAACCTAGAACTCCCAAGAGGTAATTCAAAATCACTCATTTTTTAATGCTGAATTTATGCTGTTTTTCTTACCTTTTCTAGAAACTCCCTCAGTAACGGAATTCACCTATAGTTACCTTCGCCTTTGGTTACCTTATTTGTAGTTACCTTATTGTTTCCTTCCTCTCTTCCTCCTTTCTCTGAATTTCTTTTCCTTTCTCTTCTTTTCTTTCTTTCTGGTTATTTGTCTTTCAAGTCACAGATATGGTTTGGGTAACTACTATGTTAGACTGTGTGACTAGCACCATCCCAACCTCAATCTAATAAGATCCAAATAGATCAAATAAAATATTATGGACCAAATGTAGAGCATTTATAAACCTACAAAGGAAGACTTTACATATTGGATAAAATCTCCACATTTGTTATCCCAGAAGATAATTACTAAGTTCAATATCAAACTGTATTCTAATTTCAAATAAACACAAAAATTTTTATGTACTATTGCAACCCCATAATAGATAGTAACACACATTGCACAGAGACATCATATGTGTGTCACACTGAATTTCTAATAAACAAAGTGAAATTTATTATTTATCCCTCTTGTACAAAATTTAGAATACCACCATTTCAATGCCATCAGTACTAACATGCCTCATGCTGTAAGACTCTGATAGACCTTAGCTTACCGGGAACCCCTTCTCCCCGCACCCTCCACAAAGTGGAGTCAGTGATCGATGCAAAAGCAAGAGGAATTTATTGTTCCAGCATGTTGGGGTCGTTACCATGCACCTGAAGGAGAGGCAATGACCCCAGGCAGCCTGGTCAATGAGTTTTTATACAGTTTCCAGGGGCAGAATAGAGCATCAATAACTAGGTGCAATGTGATTGGTGGAACAGTGTGACTTTTAAACTGATTGGTCTTTAGAGAATGAGGTGGCAAAGATTTCCCTTGTCTGTAGGTGTCCAATGGTCAGTCCACCCTATGGTTTCCCTGAGGAATGTAATCCAGGAAGGGACGGAGTGCCTACCATCGACCTCTCCCTTCCAGGAAGGGAGGGGTCTTTATGTTCTGGGGTCTTGATGGAATTTTCCAGATGCCCTGAGCTTGACTTCTTCAATGCCAGCTGGTTTCTTCTGACCCATCTTTCAATATTCGCTCTATCTTTTGAAATAACATAAGGGTTTTAAACTTCAATAATATGTTTTCTAGAAATTCTACTTGGCTCTTTCTTAGAATTTTCTTGACGATATTTAATTTTTTTCTATGTAGACATTTTTAAGTTCATGTTTTATTTGTTTAAACATAGCAAGTGTGGAGTAGTTTAGGGTGTGTGTGTGTGTGTGTGTGTGTGTGTGTGTGTGTGTTGTATGTGTTATATACTTATAGAGACCAGAACACAACTTCAGATACCATTTACTTTTATTCTTTGGAGACAGGGTATGTCACTAGCCCCAATCTCCCAAAGTAGGACAGGCTGGCAGCCTAGTGGATAAAGGATCCGTCAGTCTCTGCCTCCCTAGCACTGGGGTTACAAGTGTGGGCCACTATGCCTAGCTTTCCTATATTCCCAGCTTGTGTCTTTACATTTCTTGAATAATGACCCACTACTCAGAGCCTTTGTAAATGTATAGCTTTTATCTGTTTGTTTGTTTTTAATTCATTTCCTGGATAGTACACGTTTCTTGTGTGGTTGGCTTTGTTGTTTTCTGTGAGCTACTTATTTTCTGCAGAAACTTATTTGAGAGGCTTGAAGGCTCTCGTGGAGAGGTTTCTGTCCAGATAGAGCTCACTGCCCCATCTGCCAGGCTACCTGGGGCCACCACCAGCTCATTCCTAATGGAATCTAGGCTTGTGTTTCTTTTTACCTGCAATTAGGCTGTCCATCTATCCCCAGGCTTTGTGGGTGACAGGCAACCACTCTTTTACTAAGCCACAGCCTTAGCCCAGAAGCTTGAAGAACTTGAAACCATCGAAATAATAAGAATTTTTCTACTGGAAGGCATATTTTCATGGCTACATGTCTGGGCCACTTTCCCAATATTACCTCTGCTTAGAAGCAGAGCCGCTTCCTTTGCAAGCCTCTGGAGGCAGAGATGATATGGAGTCTCGGCTGCAGAGGGAGAGACCCTACGCTGGTCAGACCCTTTTTTCCCTGGGCTTCGACCATCTGGCAAATATCCTTGCTGTTTGGTGAAAGTAGTTTCTGCTCAGATAGTTTCTCTCCACTGAGATGGGCTTGATGATTTTTTACAACAGTCAGCTTGCCCTTCAATCATCTTGAAAGCATCTCTGTCCAAGGACTGTCAAGGTTTTGTCTTTGCTTTTAAGAAGATCCAGCCAGCGCTTATTTGTTTCTTAAGGAGGCAAAATTAATGGAGTTGAACTGAGTGTAGTAGAGCATGCCTTTAATCCCAGCACTCTGGAGGCAGAGGCAGGAGGATCTTAGTTCCGGAACAACCATGGCACAGAGAAACCCTGTTTTGAAAAACAAACAAAGAAAAAGATGATGGGGAACAAATATGTTTGCTTAATTCGGTACGGTAATTCTGTGTGCTTCAACTAGATCTGATTTTATTTCCTACTAATCCTTCTTTCCCAAATGGCTTTGTGAGGATAACTGGGATCATCTCTCTCCCACAAGCCAGGAAATGCAATTTCACCCGTTGATTCAAGAAGCAAATGGTCAGTCCATTGTGAAGATGGTCCAACTGTGTGATTCATCCCCTCCTGCCTCCCCTTGTCCCCTCCCCAAACTCTAGCACAGCTTTTCAGCAAACTTCATTTTTTTTTTAAAGCCTAGGAGAAAGGTTGGGTAGGAATCCAAGTGTCAAGAAACTCTGGCATACAAGCGGTAAAGCAGGACTGAGAAGTCAGTCCCGTGCTCGGTGGATACGTTCATAAGAATTCCTTGTGCATCTGCCGAAGATGCATTAGACATTGCACATCATAGAAACTAAGGCCGAGTGCCCTCCTCAGGGGACTTTGTGTCTAAGACAGACCAAACGTGGACAGTGAAGGAGATGGCTTTTTATTTCCCATTCATGTTTTGGTTGCTCCCTGTGAGCGTTCCTTGCTCATCCTAACCTAGGGTACAGTTTGAGTGAGCAGTGTGGGCACTGAGATAGCCCAGCGTCCCAGCGTCTCTCTTGTTGACTGAGGTCTCAGCCTGGTTTCATTTCTTCCTAACCTCACTAGGAGACATCCTCCCCTCCTCCACTCAGAGTTTACACAGTGGAATCTGTCACAGGGGTTTGTCCCTGAATGTGTCTATGTGCTTCTTTGAACCAGAGTAGGTCCCCAAGCATAAGAGATCCTTCCTGACAGAGTTAAGGCCATCCTTAAATGGGCTTACAGGGACTGATATCAGAGAAAAGGCCAAAAAAGAAGAAAAAGAAGAGAGTGGATTTTGCCCCTAAACACAAAGAACGCATAGTTTTAGGATTTCTATGTGTAGTATAAAGCCAGGCATGATCTTACCAATGAGCAGCGAGCAGCAAAGCAGCAAAGAGTTGAGATTAAGCTTAAGCAGCTTCATCGCATCAAAGCAACTGGGAGCCAGGACCGTTCAGAACACATAGCGTGACTTCTCTCTCCAGCATATAAATCACATGGAGCAAGCAGCATCTGAGAGGGCTAAGTTAGATGCCCAGAGTGAGCTTTCTCTCTACTTCTCTTTTCTTTTTTTATTAGATATTTTCTTTATTTACATGTCATATGATATCTCCTTTCCCAGTTTCCCCTCTGGAAAAAAAAAGAAAAAAATAAGAAAAAAAACCCACCCTGTTCCTTCTCCCCTAACCCCCTGCTCACCACCCCACCCTCCTGCTTCCTGACCCTGGCATTCCCCTACACTGGGGCATAGGACCTTCATAGGGCCAAGGGTATCTCCTCCCATTGATGACAAACTAGGCCATCCTCTACTATACATATGCAGCTGGAGCCATGAGTCCCACCATGTGTACTCCTTGGTTGGTGGTTTAGTCCCTGGGGGCTCTGAGGGTACTAGTTAGTTCATATTGTTGTTTGTCCTAAGGGGCTGCAAACCCTTCAGCTCCTTGGGTCCTTTCTCTAGCTCCTTCATGGGGGACCCTGTACTTGGTCCAATGGATGGTTGTGAGCCTCTACTTCTGTATTGGTTGGGTACTGTCAGAGCCTCTCAGGAGACAGTTATATCAGGATCCTGTCAGCCAGCACTTGCTGGCATCCCAATTGTGTCTGGATTTGATGATTGAATATGGGAAGGATTCCCAGGTGCAGCAGTCTCTGGATTGCCCTTCCTTCAGTCTCTGCTCCATACTTAGTCTCTGCAACTCCTTCTATGGGTATTTTGTTCCCCCTTTTAGAAGGAATGAAGTATTCACACTTGGGTCTTCTTTAT
>NW_022196909.1:5262480-5278127 GCF_008632895.1 Mastomys coucha
GGAGGCTGACTTTCCTTGAAGTTTTCGCCTCAAATACCGCCATCACGCAAGTGTGCGTGGCAGTTCAGGAAAATTTCCCCTGTGCCCATGTGCTCGAGGCTCTTCCCCACTTTCTTTTCAATTAGTTTCAGTGTATCTGGTTTTATATGGAGGTCCCTGATCCACTTGAACTTAAGCTTTGTACAAGGAGATAAGAATGGATTGATTTGCATTCTTCTACATGCTGACTGCCAGTTGAGCCAGCACCAGTTGTTGAAAATGCTGTCTTTTTTCCACTGTATGGTTTTAGCTCCTTTGTCAAAGATCAAGTGACCATAGGTGTGTGGCCCTTCCTCTGAGCCCCTCCCCAATAAATCCCCCTCCCAACTTCAAGTACTTTCTTTCTTTCTTCCTTCCTTCCTTCCTTTCTTTCCTTCTTCTTTTTTTTTTTTTTTTAATAATTCCCTGAGTCCAGCTAGAGATGCCTGCATGGGTATGGGACCATCCACAGCACCATATACAACCTACCAGAAGCCACATCATGAAGATAAATGACTCCACTCCCCAGTAGCCAGCAGAATTAATATAGTAAAAATGGCCACCTTGCCAAAAGCAATCTACAGATTCAATGCAATTCCCATCAAAATTCCAACTCAATTCTTCACAGACTTAGAAAGAACAATTTGCAAATTCATCTGGAATAACAAAAAACCCAGGATAGCAAAGACTATTCTCAACAATAAAAGAACCTCTGGTGGAATCACCATCCCGGACCATAAGCTGTACTACAGAGCAATTGTGATAAAAACTGCATGGTATTGGTACAGTGACAGGCAGGTGGTTCAATGGAATAGACCTGAAGACCCAGAAATGAATCTTTTTTCAAAGGTGATGAGTTTGAGCAGATAAAGGTGAAGTTGTGAGGCTAGGTAGGTTCTGGTAGGTTCTGCTCCACAGTGGGTATCTGAGGAAAAGATAGGATTGGAAGTACTAATGTTGAGAAATTTAAAGATGCAGGTAGCATGATTTTGGATAATGTCAAAAAAGCAAATAAGAACACAGAAACACTAACTAGAACCCAGAAAGCTGCCTGAGCCAAGCCTGACATCTCCCTCCAAGCCCTTGACACTCAACAGTGCCCTGTACCACCACTGCCCACTACAACGCCACTCCCATGGCTACTAGCCACCACCATTCACACTTCAGGTTAACCCAACAACCAATTTACCAGCTTTTGGATCTTGATTCTCAGCTTTAGCTGTATGTTAGAACTACCTAGGAGTGCTTAAAAACCACCAAAGCCCAGGCCAATTAAAGCAGAAGCCAGCCATAAGCATTGGTAGAATTGAAAGCTCTCCTGGTGATTCCAGGGTGTAGCCGAAGTAGAGGGCCAGTGTCTTAGGAGAGCACTCTCATTAATAATGAATTGAATACTGCCTAGCTTTTCATACAAAGCTTGTCATTAAGGAAAACAGACTGGCTGCTGGGGGAGGGGGTGGAGCACAGGAGGTAGAATTTCACATCAGTTATAATAGTGGCCATGTGTGAAAGGATCACTCAGATTAGAACAAAAACACTGAGACCTTAAAAGCGAAACAATTGCAGAAAGTTGCTGAATGGCTCCCGGACCAAGAAACACCCAAAGTAAACAAACACGTGGCTTCCGACCAAGAAATACCCAAAGTAAACAAACATGTGGCTCCGGACCAAGAAACACCCAAAGTAAACAAACAGGTGAAAACTTTTTTTTTTTTTGGCTGAAAAATAAAAACTAACTTAAAATCAATCTTGAGATTAGTTTTTATACCAAAAGCAAGAGGCAAAGGTTTAAAATGACACTTAATTTTGACATGGTTGCAACAAACCCATTATGCTCACAGATTCAGGTGCCTTTGTAAACAGGTTTCGGAACATCCCCTGAGTAACAAAGGATGGCCGGAAGTAAACTGGGAAGGCAAGTGTGAGGCAAAGGCTTGTCTCCAGGTGGTGTTTCAACTGAAACAAAAAGATGCGCACTTGAAAACAATCTCTGCAATGAGTTTTAAATAGAAAACAAAACAAAAAATAAATAAAAAAAAAAAACAAAGGAAACAACCTAAATTTCCGGAATCACGGTAATGCTTTAATAATTAATTGAAACCAGCACCCTTGTCATTAAGCTGAAAACAGGAGGGTTGTCACCTCTGTCCCTAAGGGGGCCTGCCCTGGGCTCAGCACATCCAGGGCTCTCCACAGCCTTGGGGCATTCCCATAAGCTGGACTCTGACCTGATTCCCTGTCCCTGGGGGGCCCCCTGTCAGGTCTCCTGTCTCCCTTGCTAGTCTACTTGGAGCCAGGTGTCACACCTGTCTCTCACCTTCCCACCTCCCGAGGCTCCCCAGGGTGGCTCAGGATCCACTGGTAACTGTTATCAGTAAAGGCCCTGGATCTCCCACCCACCTGTCCCTGACTCTAACACAGTGGGTGGACAGCAGACATTTGGACTCATGAAGATCTGGCTATCAGAATGACAGGACTTTGCTTCTACCAAGTGGATAGAATGTTCTGGAAAGAACAGAGATACTGAAAGAACTGCCACCTGTGCTGGCAGACGGTTGGGTGATGTAGAGAATTATTGGAACAATTATTAGAACCTAGAATGTAATTCTGTTCCACAAATAACATATTCACATGGATTATCCATGCATTTAGCCTTTGCTTCATGAACATCTTACAAGTTGCACGCCACTTCACTTTGGACTCTCAGTATCCGGGACTTATGCTACAAAACAAACAGATCAAAACCCAACAGCTTCATCAAGCCTTTCAGTGTAGTCAGTTTTATACTTCAAAATGAAGTTGCCTTGCCTTTTATCTTTGCATTACAGCATACCTGTGTTAGACCACAGACCCTCTAGTTCTCCCCTTCCCCTTCTTGTGTGGCTCCCCACCACACGCACACTTCCCCCTAAATCAGGTCAAGCCTCCATGAGATTCACTCTGCATCAGAAAGCTGAGGGCTGGAGACATGACTCAGCAGTCAGAAGCACTGTCCTCAGCATCACGCCAGGAAATTGGGTCTCCTGTCACTCCATCACTCTCATCATTCCAGGGAAGCCAATACCCTCTGCTGGCTCTGGAGGGAACCCATACACATATACACATAAAGAAGGAAGGAAACCGCAAAGACTGACTGAACGGTGAGAAAGGTGTAGTATTAATCCCACCTGGCAAGAACAAGACCTCTACAACAATTTTGGAGCAAATTTGAAGTAAAGCTTTATTGAGCACTAGCCAGGTCCATATCAAGTATTTCCAGAGTATGGCTGTGAGTTACATGAGTCAGAGGCTTATGAAGTAAAACCCACAAGGCTATGTGTTTCCCACCTTTGCCAAATTGGAGGCAAGCATGCATCCTGATGAACTGTGGAGCTCCTGCCTACTGGTGATCAAGCAGATGATGTTGGAGCAATCTAGCTTGTTTACAGAAGTAAAAACCCACGGCTTGTTATCTTATATGAGCAACAAACAACCCCAGCATCCCAGGAACTTACTGCCCTTTGGGCAAGTGGGACTTACAAATTAGAGGCATTCTTGCTTTATAGCTCTCCTAACTTTAGCCATCACAGTAGAGAGGTTGGGATGTTCCAAGGTACTGATTACCTTAGGCTAGCTTTAGTCCACTGAATAGCCATTGCTTGCCTGTAGGGCATGTGGGACCTTACTACTTAACACAGACCTAAGAACTGGAAAGGTTGAGTGAGCTCAGAATCTTAGATTCCTTCCTCAAGAGGTATACAATCCCTAGTTCACCCCCAAATAAAGGGTGTGCGTTCACATCTACCACCAAATAAAGCAATATGAACTAGCAAGGATTGTCTCAGAGAACCGCTTCATTAAGGATCGCCGCCAAGAAGGCCTTCACCTAAAAGAGCTGTGCCTAAGACTCCTGAAGAAGGTTTTCATGTCTCCAGCCCCTCTGGGCCCCAGCACTCACTCACAGTCATACTGGATCCTACTCATGCTGGGCTCCACCTCTCCTTCCCACCTGGCTTACAGATGCCCTGAGGAGAAAGGTGGGCCTTGGACCCCCATTCCTGATTTCCTCTCCCAGCAATATAATGTGGCACCTGGGTACCCAAGAAGGAGTTTGGGAACCACTGCATCCATCCCGGACCCTGCTTTCTCCTTCCAGTCTGCCCCACAGGGAAAAGCAAGCTGTGGAATCCTCTCTCCAGTCTTTGGTCTGCCTCCGCCAAGCTGGCTGGCTAGTGCTGCTTGGGCACCTCAGGCAGACAGGCAGACCATAGTACAATCCTTTCCCAACTCTCTCTTGGAACTAACAACTTGTGATTAGTACATTACATTGGTACACAATTTTGTATATTGATTAAAAATAAGTTTATATTTTTTTTTGCATTGGTACAGAATTTTGAATATTGATGCAGGTTTAAGGCTAAAGTTACAAGACAAGTTTATTATCTTCTAGTGCCTGCCTCCGTGCCCGTTGGCAGATAGGCCAGCCCAGCCAGGCTGTATGATATGAAGATTGCCCATACTCCTGAAAGTCTCTAAGAGTCAAAGACCTAAGCTGGGCGGTGGTAGTGCACGCCTTTGTTCTCAACCCACAGGAGGCAGAAGCAGGCGGATCTCTTGAGTTTGAGGCCAGCCTGGCCTACAGGGTTCCAGGACAGCCAAGGGTACCCCCTCCCCCAAAAGGGTCAAAACTCTTGTTTGTTCTTCAGATTTGAAGGAAAGGCCTATTCTCTTTCTCCCTTCTCTGTCCCTCAGTCCTTCATGGTCATGATGCTATCTCTCTCGAGCTCCTCTCTTAAGATTAAGGAGCTGAAGGCCTTAAGGCCTTCTCCTGCTAAATACCTTGGGAAGGTAATTTTATGTCACTTTTCAGTTTTCTACAAACCTTCCCTTCTTTTCTTTTAAGTTATCAACACCAATAAACTATAAAGTCTTAGTCATAAAAGGAGCATTCCAAGACCAACAAAGATGGCTGGTTCCTCCACAGACCTGTCATAGCAGGGCCTCCAGTTGCTGTGTCTCCATTGTGGCCTCCATAAAAGAAAAAAAGAAAGAAACAAAGAAAGAGAGAAAAGTCTCATCTTGTTTTGAAGAACACAAAGAATGCAAGCACCGATGACCCCTTCAGTATGCCACTTGCTTCTGGATCAAGTCCTTCCTTACTGGGCTTTAGTAGCTGGCTCTCCATCTTCCTATCTATCAGTGCCTCTGTCTGTTGTTCCAGAAACTGCAACATCTCTTAAGAACTACCATTGATCACCCTGGCTTTACAATTCATTGATCACCTCACTTCTGAAGATAACAATTTTGGAACTTTCTCCTCCTCTTCCTCCTCATCTTCCTCCTCCTCCTCTTTTCCTCCTCTTCTTCTCCTCCTCCTCTTCTACCTCCTCTTCCTTTTCCTCCTCTTCTTTTCCTCCTCCTCTTCTTCCTCCTCCTCTTCCACCACCTCCTCCTCGTTTTCCTCCTGTTCCTCCTCCTCCTCCTTTTCTTCCTCTTCTTCTTCTTCCTCTTCTTCCTTTTCCTCCTCTTCTTCCTCCTCCTTCCTCTTCTTCTTATATAGGCTATCATATATCCCAAGCTGAATTTACTATGAGGCTGAGGATGACCTTGAACCTCTGATTTTTCTTCCTCTGCCCCTGGAATGCTGGAATTGCAGGTGTGCACCACTATGTTCACTTTATGCGGTCCTGAGAGTTGAATCCGGGGTTTCATGCAGGCTAGGCAAGCACTACCAATGGTTCTCAACCTTCGTAATGCTGTGACCCTGTACTACAGTTCCTCATGTTGTGGTGACCCCCCAACCATAAAGTCATTGTCATCACTACTTCACATCTGATATTACTACTGTTAAGAATCATAATGTGAAGAATGTCTGTGTTTTCTGATGGTTTTAGGAGACCCCTGCAAAAAGGTCTTTTCACCCCCAGAGAAGTTGTGACCCACAACTTGAGAACCTGTGTACTCTACCAACTGAGCTGCATCCGCTGTCCTTTGACATCCCAGTGTAGCCATCCACATTATACCTGCATCTCTGTGGTGTGCATTTTAATCCCTCATCGTTTGAGTATGACTTCCTGCCTTTTCTCACTTGCTCCTGTGTTACACTCCCTTCGACCACTCTCAGCCCCCGACTGGGACTTCCAATCCTCAGCTTTCGCTGCCTGAGCTCCTGCCCCAATCTATCTTTACCTTTACTGTTGACCTAGTTTTTATTCTATAGGCAGGTACACTTTGTCAAGCTTGCTCCATCCAGCACATTGTCTGGCAAACCCTACTCCCAATTAAATATTCTACTTCCAGATGCATCTAGCAGGGAAGAGGCAAAAGCAGCACACCCCTCCGAAAATCAATGTATCTGGAACCTGTTCAAAGAGACTTAACGTGAGCCTTTGCCTCTTCAAGCTGATAATAAAAAACGTACATCCGTATTTCCTGTAAGAAAGTACGGCTCTTACATTTTCTCCTTTCCTAAAATCACCAGTCCGTCTTCTGCCCAGTCCTTTATTGTGATTAAGCCTTATGTTTCATTAACAAAAACACTCAATTTGTTGAGAATCACTTCGTCTTTCCACTAACCAATCTAACAACCTACATGCATGTGTAGCTGCATATTACAATTTTACCCACCAGACGTCCATATTCTTGCGTTTATGTGCTGTATGTATGTGCCTGATCATGTGTGTACTGTACATACATATGTGCCAGCACACAGACATGCATGTCTATGTGAAGGTTGATGCCATACATCTTTCTCAGTAGCTGTCTTATCTTATTATCCGAAACAAAACCCTACATAGAATGGCTGGCCAATAAGCTCCAAGGATCTGCCCTCTGCTCCCTTCCTCCCCTCAAGTGCCCACCAGTGCTCCAGGCTGGAGTTACAGACATAACACCAAGTCTGCTCTTACATGGGCTGGAGATCTGAACTCTGGCCCAGCAAACACTTCACTGACTGAGGCAGGTCCCCAGCCCTGATATAAACAGAGCTTTAACCAAGACTAAGCCTTCTCTCGCAAACAGACCATGTCCGTCCCTTCTCATCTGCTTAGACCTCGGGCCCCAAAGGTCATTGCAGTGGTTACCGTTTCTCATTCCCAGCTGCGTGCTCTCTACAAGTCTGCATCTCCTTTGACTGAGTCCTCTGGTTAGGACTCCATAACACTCTGCCTAATTGCTCTCAGCAGTGATGTCTGCATCCCCTTGTCTCTCCTCTCTAACGTGTTTTCACCAGGATGTCACCCTCAACATATTACAGAGCCAAGCTGGTACTGGACTCCCCAGTGGCCCAGGAGGAAGTCAGAAGTGCCAGTCCTGCCATGGCTCATCTGGAAATGACCTGTAGGTCACTTCCGTTGTCTCCTGGAGATTAACAGTCATGAGGACAGGGAACAAAATTCTAAAACAAGCCCTGCAGGCAGACATCTGGATCCACTGCTTAGCCCCATTGTAACTGAGCCATAGGGGATTTGGTTTTAGTAACAGTGGTTGCTGATAAATGTTTATCAACCAAGGGAACGACAGACAGAAGGAAGCTCAGTTCAGTACTCGCCACTTTCCATGATGTAAATATGCTCGCTCATCATGGCTGCCTTCAGACTACTTATATAGAAACACAGAGCTGGGCAGAAATGCATGCGCTGAACTGACTCTAACTCTTTTGTTTGTTTGTTTTTGGGTTTGGTTTGCTTTGTTTGTAATTGACTCTTAAATCAGTACCAGGGTGCCCAGCATTACTGCTGTAAGCTGGGAAACAACTGTGTGTTCTGCTGGCAATAAATGCTTACAGAGTGCCCACCACATACCAGATAGTAGAAATGCAGAGGACAAAAAAAAAAAAAAAAAAAAAAAAAAAAAAAAAAAAATCCAAAATCCCCAGAGATCACACCTTCTGCTAGGAAAGTCAGGTAATAACAATGTGTATGATATAATGAGAAGTGAAATTACAAAAGATAAAACAAATGCCATGCGGTGAGGAAGGGCAGAGGACACCCAGAGACCCGAGTTAGGCAGCACTAGCTATAAATACCCAGAGGCCCGCCCAAAGCCACACCACGTGGCACGGGGGAGGGAAGACAGCCAGAGGTCTGACCCGCCTGCAGCAGAAGCTTGTACAAACACAAGTACGTGGTAGAGAGATGGGAGACGGAGAACAGTTTGAGAGTTGTGAAGTGAGGTAGAACTGGAGACTTGAGGGTAGAGAGAAGTAGCCTGATATGAGTAGCCTGTGCTGCCACCTGAGGCGATGGTGAACTTCTGGCCCATGCTACCGCTGAGGGCCATGTCTAGGTTTGTGGCCATGCAGCAGCAGGGGTCTGTGTCCATGGCTCATATTACCACTATATATCATGCAGATGTCCCTGGTCTGGCCTGCAGCCTGGGACCATTTTGATATCAAAGGGCTGTGTAGAGTTGGTCCCACCCCTCATTGGCTGCAGCTCTTGGGAGAGCAGGCCCTACATCTCACCTGGCCCTGGTATCAGGAGCAAGGGAGAGCTGTCCCTGCCTCTCATCTGCCCTGAGGTGGCCCAAGCACGAGGTGATGTCCCCCCTCCCCCCACTCTTTGCCACCTGAGATAGTCAGAGAACTGGCCCAAGAGTCACAAGAGCAGGAGACCTAATTCAGCCCCTTGACTGCTCAGGAGAGTGGGCCCCACATCTCAACTGGGCAGCACAGTAGATCTGGCTCTAGTGGTGTGGGTGCGGGTGGGCCAGCCCTGAGGACAAGAAATGGAGAGAGTTGGCCCTGTCCATTGCTGGCTGTGGGACTGGGTGATCTAGCCAGGGCAGTGCTGGAGAGCTTGCTCTGTTGGTGTGAGTGCATGTGAGCTGTGGATTTGACCAGCTCAGATACCTCTGAGGCCCAGGTCCAGGGCTTTGAGTTGGCTCATGTTAATATTTACCTCATCAATGAACTGCCTGAGCATGTGAAGTGGCAGTTCCTCCGCTCCAAAGCTCCAGGATCTCCACAACACAGAACAGCAACAGGCTATCTGAGAAGAGTCGTGGTGAGGACCCAGCACTGACAGTGTAGCAGAAGCCAGAGGCCTCGAACCAGGCCAATAACTCATTGCAATGTACATGCTTTTGCAAGTGAAGATGTGTGGACAAAAGTGTGACACACTGCAGCTTCCACAACGAGTTGTTTTTTATGCTTTGTCTTTTTGTTTTTATGTTTGTTATTTTCTTATGGGGGGAGGTTGCAAGGGCAGAGGGTGGATAGGAAGGGATGGGGAGATGAGTGGGATTGGGGTACATGATGTGAAACTCACAATCAATAAAAAGTTTTTTTAAAAAAGGAAAGAAAAAGGAAAGAGGCCAATGGGATGGCTCAGCAGCTGAAGGTGTTTGCTGTCAAGCCTGGGGACCTGAGTTTGATTCCTGGGACTCAAGAGGAGGGCTGGCTCCTGAAAACTGTCATCCAGCTCCACTTGCATGCACAAAAACAAACAAAAACAAACAAATAAATGTGATTTTAATAATTAAAATGTAAGCATAGTAGGCAAGAGTGGGTAACCTCCCCCTTCCGGGGAGAGTGATCCAGGAGGCCTGACTGAAGGCACCACATAAAGAAAACCAGCATCCTGATTGGTGAGTGCAAACTGTCTCCTGCAGCCCTTGCCCAGGGGCGGACACATTCACCACACCAACTCTCCAAGAAAGTTTCCTGAATAGCTAGCACATTTAATTCAATAAATCTACTACAATGGTGTTTTAGTCAATGTTCTGTCTCTGATGAGACTCCATGACCATGTCAACTCATGTCATAGGCAGACATGGTGCTGGAGATGACCTGAGAGCTCTATACATCCTGATGTGCATTGGGCAGGAAGAGAGACAGACAGACAGAGAGAGAGACAGAGACAGAGACAGAGACAGAGAGAGACAGAGACACCTTTGGCTTGGCAGGGACCTTTGAAACCTCAAAGCCCATACCCAGTGACACACCTCCTCCAACAAGGCCATACCTCCTAATCCTTCTCAAATAGTGCCACTCCTTGGTGACTGAGCACTCAAATACATGAGCAGACCATTCTTGTTCAAACCACCATGAATGGTGTGGAGAAAACAAATGAAGGTGACAATGGGCAAGGGGTGCAGGAAGACAGAAGCAGGTGACTTGGGGACAGCCATGTGTACTCACCTTCACTTCTACCTTGAGGCAGAGGAGCAATCTATTGAAGCTGCAACATCTTTCCTGTGCCCCGGAACAGGGTTCACAAACTGCCTTCAACTCTGATGGCCACTGTCTGGTCAATGGGACCTCAGAGGTGTGTGGTATGCTTTAGGGCCCCGGGAAGTATCTGGGGCAAAAAGAGGTCCCCTTTGCACACTGGTGACATTTCACTGACTCTTCCTGATTAACTGATCAGGACTTCAATAGTTGTAGAGAGTTAGAATGTTGTCAGTCCACAGCCATTCATTATTCTCTTTTGTGTATGACCTAACATCTAATGACCATTGGTACAGACACCTCACTCCCACCAACCAAAAGCCCAAGGAAGGCCATCAGATGCCACCTTAGGCCTATAATAAAGACATGCCCACCTCCAATGCCCCTCCACCTGGAGGCCTCCCCACCCCACTTAAACGGCATTCCCACCACTCCACTTAAACAATACCTTATTTACGACTGTCTTGGTTCTGTTACTTGGTTACTGTACAAACCTTGTCAGACTCTTCCTTTGTTGAGATGCAGAGTTGATATAACCTAAGTCTGTGTTCCCAGGCTGTGCTCACTCACACTTGGCTCCAGAATAAATGATCTCTTGTCCCCTTTAAGGTGAGAGTTGGGTTTTTGCGTTGACACTGGAGATTAACAGGGAGCCAAGACAGTTTGGCTGTAACTCAAGCTAATTCAGTAAAAAATATGTCTTGAGGGACTGCAGAGCAGGCATAGTGCAGGTGCGGGGGTGGGGTCTTTTCTTTCCTTTTCCCACAGGCTTCAGCCACCCTGGGAACTAGGGGAGACGGAGAGAGAGAGGAAGAGACAATCAATCCTTCAGAACATCAGTGGATGTGGATTTTCACACATCCCTCCCTTCATCTTTCTTTTGCCAGAAAACATAGATGGCAGCCCACTCCCGCCCCCCGATTTGTCTATTGCACTTCATGTGTAAAACAACATCAGAACTAGTGTCCTTTATAAGTAAGTCTTTCTAAGACACTGCATACCAGAAAGAGAGGTTTCATGAGTACCAGTTTTAAATACTAAGTCTCTCTCTCAGTATATACCGTCATTGTTCTCAATTACATGCCTTCGAGTGAGAGGAGGAGGGGGAGGGGCTGGCCCCTGGCAGAGCCTGGAGCTGATGAAAGCATTGGCTCAGTGGGTCAGAGGAACTGGTCCCCAGCGTCACTATCTAAAAAGCACACCGACAGACAGCTGTCAAAAGTCCAGTTCAGTCTTTGAAATGGGTAAAGGGAGTCTGTGATCAGTGGAGGGAATGTTCCAGAGAGTTCAGAGGCACAAGCCAGCTGGAGTCAGACAACCCACGTTATCTGGGAAGAATACATTGTTTTCTTTCCTAAGGGACAAAGTATACCAGGGCCAAGGCCAGGCTGAGTTTATCTAGACTCCGTGGAGATGGCAGGAAAGGCACGTGTGCGCAGCTGTAGGAGGGTATAGGAGAAACACGGTTTACAATCCGTAAACATTAAATCAGTCTCACCTACCTATGAAGAAAGTGATTGGAATTAGTATGTAAATACACACACATACACACACACAAACACACAAAACTGCTGAAACATTGTAAGAAGGAAAACAGAAGCATAGAAAAGAAAGAAAAAAATATTTTATCTCCTTGTTCTAGCCATCAGAAAAACTAGCTTTTATCTTAAAGATGGTTATCTGGTTGGTTTAAAGCCTGGGGAAAGATCTGAAAAATGGCAAAGCACCTAATCTCTGGGTTCTCCTGGGAGAAGAGAAGGGGAGATAAGAACCTCTCTATCAATGGAATACCAAGATGGACTTTCAGCCAGAAATCCGGCCAATTTATTACTTCTTTCTCCTTGTAAAGCAATACTATAAACGGACACACTAAGCTCCAAAGAAACTGGTTAGGAGCCAGGGTTGCGGTGGGGGATGGGGGGTGGAGGGTGGGAGTAGGGGTGGTGGACCAGCAAAAGCCAAGTAGGATCAGCTTGCTGGGCTCCTATTCAAATACATGCAGCTATGTGTGCGGCTAGGCTGGCAGCCTGCCTCACATATAGGCTAAGTTCTCCCAGGGACTGGCAGGCTGAGCCATCTACTTCCCCCAATACAGCAGGCACCAGAGCAACCTGGGATTCCCGTCCTTGTGCCCAGAGGGGACCCCTCCGAAGAGTTATCTGTGTTCTTCTCTTCGGGGGCAAGACTTCAGGAGAATGTCCAGGCTCTGATTGCTCTCGTTCCTGCCCCCCACCCATCCTACCCAACACCCAACCCCCATCCTTGGCCCCGATTCACTTCCTTTTCCCGTTGACTCTACAGAAGACAGTATTTCATTGTCTGTAACTAACCCGGTTAAGCTTTCTGCACAAAGAACACCCTTTCGTAGAGAAGATTACAGTAATTCGTGGCATCTACAGAAACATCCGGAGAGAAAACCTGGAGGAATCAGTCGCGTTTTCCTCGCGCCAGGTAAGCACAGAAGAGAAGGTCCATGCGATGGGAGGAAGCTTCCTTGATTGCTCACTCTGCTTCTCTCCCAGCCGCAGCAGCCTAGATCCACAAAGCGAAAGGAGACTTGAGGGATGCGGATCCTCTCTTCTCATGAGGAGCCCCTCCTGATGCAGAGTGAGAGTCTAGGCCTAGACTGGTTCCCAGGGTCGAGATGGTGCCTGCGGCTCACCCCTGCTCTTCCTCTGTGTCAGTCAGGCCCTTCTCTGCCAAGCCAGCTGTCTGCACCTGGACATCTCTGTCATTCTGTTTCCTCCCTCTGCCTGGCCAGGGGCCAGCTTGGCAGGGTCTCTGCTGGGGTCTGTGCACAACTGCAGAGCAGCCAGCTGGAGTTGGGAGAATGCTTGGGCACGCTTCAAACCCCAAACTGCCTGACCAGGCTTGGGCCTCACCTAGCTTTTCACTCCGTATGAACGGATCTCCTGGCTTCAATAAAGTTTCAGAGTGTAAACCCTAACAGGCCAACTGCAATGGATTTTTCCTTGTGTTCAAAGTAGATTGGTGGGCATATCTGTGGACCAAGGCCGAAACTGTCACTACATCTAAACATGGTTTTAACACAATTTTAAACAGTAAAGAAAAAGTGTAGGCATTCACGCCCAGTGATCTCCAAGTTACCTAAGATTTTCGGACTCTGAAAGCTTATTAAAGCCCCCAAAGTTTTCTCAGAGCCATACTCCCAGGTGCCAGAACCACATAAAAGTTCACGTTGTACCAAGTCCACACGTCCTCACGTGACTGCTCTCTGGGCCATAGGCAACAGAAAACAGATCTGCTAGCTTCCACAAGAAGAGAGGGTATCACTGGGAGGGACTGAACTCGGAATGATGGACAGGAAGAAAGCTAGGAGCTGTGCTGGGGCGGTAGGCACCCTTGCCCCGCAGGCTCATGTTCTGAACACTTGCTTGTGGGGAGCTGCCGAGGCCCGCCCTGAGTGAATGTGGATGGCTGAAATGAGGACAGCTATGTGAAGAACCCCGATGCCTCAGACCCCTGGGAATGGCGAGGCCTTCCTGGACCAGGCTCGGAGGAACGGGAAAGCCTTCTTCTGGTCCAATTACAGATGTTAAAAATGACTGCCCTTCATCTGAAACCAGTGAAGTGGGGAAGACCATCAACCACAGCTTCATCTTCCCAGATGACTGCAACCTGAAACTGCTTCCCTACAGAGACCTCCAGCAGTGACGGCCAGTAGGCCTCCTCCCTCAGACAAGCATAATAAGCCTGCCTCCTCCATTAGATGAGCATAATGAGCCTGCCTCCTCCCTCAGTAGTATACGTTAAACATGCTTGTCTGCTCCTGCATCTTCACGTGGACCACCCACTCCCAACTTTACTGTGTATGTGTCTGTTCTTTGTTCCACCATCCCAATCAAGTCCAAAGTCATTCGGGTCACAGCTCCTGGTGGCTGTATTTTAGGAGGTTCTGGAACCTTGGGAGATGGAGAAGGGTTTTGGAAGTTAGCAGTGGTGCTATTGTCCTTGTAGGTATATGATCCCTAGCTACTTCCTGCCGCATTCTCTGCATTTTCTCCACCATGATGTCACTCTCTGTCTGCTCTGCCTGCCCTGCCCCTCCCCACAGCCTTGATGGATGGAAACTTCTCAAATCACAAGCCCAAATACACCCTGCCCCTCCCCTATTCTCTTGTCTTTGTCACATCTTTGGGTCACAACGATACAAAAGTAGCTAACTCTGCAATAAAGAATCATTGCAAAAGCAGTGTTTTAAAGCAACATGATTTAAAATCTCACAGCCTAACATGCTCAACTGCATTCTTAACCCCAAGGTGTCTACCACGGGGAGTCAACCCCAGTTCTCCAAGGTGTCTACCACGGGGAGTCAACCCCAGTTCTCCAAGGTGTCTACCACGGGGAGTCAACTCCAGTTCTCCAGGGTGTCTACCACGGGGAGTCAACCCCAGTTCTCCAGGGTGTCTACCACGGGGAGTCAACCCCAGTTCTCCAGGGTGTCTACCACGGGGAGTCAACCCCAGTTCTCCAGGGTGTCTACCACGGGGAGTTAACCCCAGTTCTCCAGGGTGTCTACCATGGGGAGTTAACCCCAGTTCTCCAGGGTGTCTACCATGGGGAGTTAACCCCAGTTCTCCAGGGTGTCTACCTCAGGGAGCTCTTGTCTGGAAACTGCATTCTTAACCCCAGTTCTCCAAGGTGTTTACCATGGGGAGTTCTTGTCTGGAAACTGAATAAAACCTTACAAACTTACTTCGATTAGTGGCTGCATCTATTTTCTTCTAAGTGTATGTCTGAGGTCCTGATTCCTCTCTGGACGTCAACTGGGTTCCCCACTAGTGTCCAGAGGTCACTGTAGTCTCTTCTCACACAGACCTTCCATCTCCAAGTCAGCAATAGTGTGTCAAATTCATGCTCCAAATCTCCCTGACTGCTCCAGCTCATTTTAAGAGCATGCATGAGTCCATCAGACCCAAGATTTCAAGGCAACTGTAGCATGCAACACACCCACCGTGGGATTGATAGCTCATCTCATCCTACTACTGATAGGGAAAAGAGGGACAAATTCTGCCTGCTACACTGGAAGTTAGCAGCCATGATGTTTGGCTCCTGTCTATATGTGTCGCAGTGACAGAACCTCTAAGTTTTCCACCCTAGTTCAGCTATGAGCAGGGAAAGGCTGTACAAAGCAGGGAGAACCTAGCATCAGTACCTGGACTGGATATCAGTCGCTCTAAAGCAGGGAGATCCTAGCATCAGTACCTGGGCTGGATATCAGTTACTCTAAAGCAGGGAGAACCTAGCATCAGTACCTGGATATCAGTTGCTCTAAGGCAGGGAGAACCTAGTATCAGTACCTGGATATCAGTTGCTCTAAGGCAGGGAGAACCTAGCATCAGTTCCTGGATATCAGTTGCTCTAAAGCAGGGAGAACCTAGCATCAGTACCTGGATATCAGTCGCTCTAAAGCAGGGAGATCCTAGCATCAGTACCTGGGCTGGATATCAGTTACTCT
>NW_022196909.1:5278172-5294714 GCF_008632895.1 Mastomys coucha
CCTAGTATCAGTACCTGGATATCAGTTGCTCTAAGGCAGGGAGAACCTAGCATCAGTTCCTGGATATCGGTTGCTCTAAAGCAGGGAGAACCTAGCATCAGTACCTGGATATCAGTCGCTCTTTTGAGAGAGAAGAAGACTATTATAAACATCCAAGAGGAATCCTTCTTGAAGGAGAAAGTTAGGGAAGTTGTGCATCCCAAAGAGGGGAGGAGAAGGACCACCAACCCAAATCATTAGGAATAAGTTAATTAAAGCAATCAGTTAATTAAAGCAACCGTTTTTATGGGTGTACACAGGCTGCCTCCCCCTAAGGCAGGCTTTGAGAGTTCAGCATTGGATGTGAGGAAAGCAAGACTTTGATAGCTCAGAGGTAGGGGCTTTCTAAACGGGAGATTTGTTGGGGAAGATAGGTGGGTCACAGGAGCAGAATATTAGCACAAAGATGTGGTTGCATGATAGGCATAACAAGGTAGTCATGACAACAGGTGGTCATGTAGCCTTTTGAAACAAAGGTAGGGTTTCAAGATGGTTATTAACTTTTTGAAATAAAGGCATGATTGCTGTTGTGTCCTGGAACAGGCATTACAGAACCATTTGTAGTTACGGTTACAGGTGGGACATAGTTCAATCCTCGAGAAACAGAGGTTTAAATCATAAACAGGAATGAACCTACTTTGTCTTTACCATAAGATGGCCTTTAAGCATAAGATGGAAGCTGGTTGGTTCTTCAAAGCAAGGCGAGAGGGGAGCCTGGTCCACAATGATGGCACACAGCCTGCTAAATGCAGCTGGAGCAGGACAGAGCAGGTTCAGGCATTGGTGTTTCACCTTGAGTTCTGTCTTGATTAGAAACATTGACCCAGTGGGAAAAGCAGAATTTTGGCATTGTCAACAAGAACACTTCTGAGATGTTTTGCTTCTAAGAGAAGGGGAGCCTACATGGGCTCCCCTGATGGCTCTCCCAAGGGACAGCATTTCAAAAATCACACCAACAAGCCTACCAGGAGAAAGCAGTCCATAAACAAACAGGAAACCTGTGGGCCTACTAGGAACTTTTCACATCCAGATTGCCACTCCCAAGGAAACCAGGATTAGAGGCCACCATCTTCCTGGTTTTAGAGACTTCAGAGGCAAAGTTTGGGCTTCCCCTTGAATGATTCAACATGGCTCATGGAGAAAAACACTCAGGCATCATTTGACACCTTTTCTTGTGGTAATGAAGACAAATGGATGCCCCACTTCTGCCTGGCTGCTTTTTATACTTTTCAAAGGAAGCAGGCATCATTGAATACTATGCCTTGTTAAAGTCACTGGAAGAGAATAAGTGCTTGCAGGGGATTTGTCACTGGAAGGGAACAAGGGTTTGCTGGGGATGTGTCACTGGAAGGGAACAAGTGCTTGCTAGGGATTTGTCACTGGAAGGGAACAAGGGCTTGTGGGGGTTTGTCACTGGAAGGGAACAAGGGCTTGTGGGGGTTTGTCACTGGAAGGGAACTTTTGCAGCTGTGTGTATTTATCAAGTGCTCACTTTGTATAGTATTTACCAGGAAAAGTAAAGCAGCAATGAGAATTTGAGATGTCAATGTCATACAAAGGGGCAGGTTCAAAATGTGTGATCCCTTGAGCAGTGCTTTACTTAAAACAATACAGATGCCCTCCAGGAGTGATGCAGTGTGCTAACATCCACCATCTTTGTTTCCATGCTACTCTATGTCTTGGGCTTATGATCAGTCAAAGGAATCCCAGCTGGCAGGCTTATGAGGGAGACTTCCTCCACTTCTCCTCTCCTCTCATCACTAAGCTGCTCCTTCCAGAGACAATTCCCCACGCATTCAGTAGGGCCATCCTTCCTGCCAACTCTTGTCCTAACTTCAAAATTCTCTCACAGTGGCTCATTTTGTTAGGATTTAGTCGTGGAGTCCAGGTCTGCACTGCCAGGGCCAAGGAATGCCGCAGAGATCATACCCCGTGACAGATCTCATGCAAGAGATTTATTGGGGGCGGTCATCTTGGAGTGGAAACAAGATAGGAGGAAAAAGAGGGGCAGGGGAGGGGAAGATGGAGGGAGGCTGATCGAGAGAGCAAGAGAGAGCTCTGTGACGTCAGGGACATTCTAAAGGGCATTTGGCAACGGGTAATGACTTAGCTGCTAGTCATAGCTCCTGGCACTGAGGGCTGGGGGAGCGCCTTATTTGTAACACATTTGTTCAACACACACACACACACACACACACACACACACACCTTATCTATTCTTTATTATTTTCAGCTCCCTAGACGTTAAAAAAAAAGTGCCATGTTCTCCTTAGTAAGATAGATCTAGAATAGCTCCATTCACTCCGAGCTTGCCCATGCTGAGAGATGACCAGGGAAGGAGGAAAAAAACGCCTTGCTAATAGCAGGTGGGTATTTTGTTTTACTAATTAAAGACACACACACACACACACACACACACACACACACACAAATCATCTCATATACCCAATTCATACTCGTATTGCTTGGTGGTCAGAGAGCAGCTTGGGTTACTTACATTTAGTGGGGCACAGTAAACCTTGTGCTCTAATGTATGATCCAATTTGCTGTGCACAGTGTTAAAGTAACTTTTGTTCTCCTGGTGTTATTGTTATCTTGGAGGCTCGCTGCCTCCCTCTGTGAACTTAGTCCTAACCTCTGCACAATCTTATCTAGACCTGGAATGTTTTCAGCCTCTGAGACTTACAGCTGAATAAGCTCACCCCTTTCTAGATCTTTCTAAATTTTGGCTGGCTGGTCAACTCAGCTGTTCTGACTCAAAACTCCTCTCCAAGCTGACTGCTTCAATCTGGCTTCTCTCTCAGCCTCTCCTGAATTGCTCTGCTTGTCCTCACACTAACTTTGTGTTCTTAGCTTCTGGTTCCTTTTCATTCTCTGGCTTGTTCTGTCTTCACCTGTGTCTAGCTTGTTCTCTCTTCAACCTGTCTCTATAAAACTCTCCTGGTAAAACCGCCTCCTTCCTTTCTTTTCTCTCTCTCTGTACTCTCTTAAGTAGCTTCCCTTTCCTCTTTCTTCTAGTGAGAGTTGGGCATATCCTATTCTTTCAAATCTTTCTCTGATTCATCACGTGTTGTCACTCAAATAGACATCACTTTCAAACATAGCTGCTTCCTTCCACGAACTAACTTTACCTTCATTGTTTGAGATTAAAAGTGTGTGCTAAGGGTGTGTGTGTATTCCAGCCAGAGGGATTAAAGGTGTGTATTAAAAGTGACCCACACCACAATTAGAAACAGGTTTTTTTTTTTCAGTAAATAATGCAATCTCAGGGTTCACACTGTGACCAAATATCCTGCAACAATGCATCCCATTACACTGAGAAAATACACATATAATATTAACATTTATCATAGAAAGTTTTCTGTATTTCTTGTTATTACATTTATATTGTGTTCACTTTGGATATATATATCCAAAAAAGTGAATCCCATATATATATATATATATATGAGTTTCATATAGATATATATGAAAGGCCTTTTTATAAATGTTTAATTGTGGCAAAGTACACACAATATAAAACATATCACCTTAGCATTTTTAAGTTCATAGGTCAGTGCTCACATAGATAGGTAACCACACTGCCATTTACCCACTGGACATTTTTCACCTTGGAAAACTGAAACTCTGTGCTTATGGAATAATCTCTCATCTGCCCTCCCCTCAGTTGCTGACGAGCAGCATTCTGCTTCTGGACTGGAATGTGACTACTGTAGGCCCCTGTTTCAGTAGAACGACCCAGTGATTGTCCTCTGTGACTGCCTTATTTCACTCAGTACCTTATGACCAAGCTCACTCCTCAGGTGCTGTAGATGGCATCTGAGTGGCATCATCCTCTGCCTTGCTGAGCATAAATGGTGTTTCATTGTCAACACTGTGCTTTGCTTGTCCACTGTCTAGCAATTGCTTCTGGTTTATTCTCACATCTGGGCTAATATGAGTGTAAACTCTATTCAATTACCTTCTTTCAATCTTTCTAGAAGTATACCCAGCAGAGAACTGAAGATTCAGGCAACAGATTCTCTTTTTAATATTTGTAGAATAGGCCAGGCTGTAGTGGCACATGCCTTTAATCCCAGTACTTGGGAGGCAGAGGCAGGTGTACCTTTTAGTTCAAGGCCAGCTTGGTCTACTGAGAGAGTTCTAAGACAGCCAGGGCTATATAGAGGAACCCTGTCTTGAAAAACAAAATGAAAAAAAAACACAACTAAAAAACATTTTGTAGAATATTGTCATGAGTGGTGGTTTGAATGAGAGTTGCTGGCTTAGGCTTATATATTTCTTTTGGTTCCCAATTAGTGGAACTGTTCGGGAAGGATTAGGAGGTGTGGCCTTCTTGTAGAAGATGTGTCTTTGCAGGTGGGCTTTAAGGTTTCAAGAGCTCATGACAGGCCCAGGATCTTCCTTCTGCCTACAGCTCTCAAATCAAGATGTAAGCTCTCAGCTACTACTCTTAGTACCATGCCTCCCTGCCTCTAGGCCATGAGGGTCATGGACTCACCCTCTGAAACTGTAAGCAAGCTCCCAATGAAATGCTTTCTTTTGTAAGCAGCCTTGGTCATGGTATCTCTTCACAGCAACAGAAGAGTAAGTATGATATGACGCCACACCACAGATGATGCACTTCTTAGCCTTCCCACCAATGCTGCACAGGGCTTCCAAGCTT
This sequence comes from Mastomys coucha, assembly GCF_008632895.1. NCBI lineage: Eukaryota > Metazoa > Chordata > Mammalia > Rodentia > Muridae > Mastomys > Mastomys coucha. Next base: position 5,282,878 of record NW_022196909.1, read on the forward strand.
TTCATATTTGTGCCACCAGTCATTAGAAGTTGGATATTATAGATGTACATACACACACCCTTCATTCTAATATGTCAGATACCCCCCTGAGATATATGTACATATATTTTTCTATTAAAATTATATTTTCATTGTTGTAGCAGTAATTGTCCTTTATGTATTTTATAGATGTATTTTATTAATGATACATTGTTCTTCATATCTTATTGCCTGGCAAACGATGTTTGGCAAATTGCTTCTAACATCTCACACAGACTGAGGATAAATAATGCTGCCCCATCCCAGGGGTTTTGATCTCTCTAAGTGTCTTTCACTCACTCTCTGCATCACATAGAAATAATATTAGCCCACCATTCATGAAAGTCTGTTGTTACACACATACAATACTTTCTGACTACAGCTGAGCTGTCAGGGCCTCTAACTCCATGTATGGGGTGCAGCATAGAGATGTTGGCTGTGAGCAATATATTCATAGCTCCCACTTTCACAGATATTACATTGGCAGGAGAAAATTATTCAGTAAGTAAATACAATTTTGGTAAGTTCTGAAAAAAAAAAAAGACAGAGTATAAAATAACATACAACAGAAAGAATTACTCTGGCCTGTCCCTGGAGCCTTCACTAAAAAAGTTATATGAAAACTGATAATAAAAAGAATCAGTCATCCCATGAGTTTCTGAAGAACTCTGTGGTGAAAGCACAGATGACTATAGTTAGACCACTACCATTCAAACTCTCCCGGACGGTGTTCCCCTTACCTCCTAATAAACTAACAAATGCGTATGTTGAAATCTTAACTCTCAATGCAGTGATAAGGTAGAACTTTTGGATATAAACCAACTGTGAGTGCGGAGGACTGAGAATGGAGTTGCTCCCCTTATAAAAAGCAACACTTTATATAGTATAAACTTGTTTTATATCATCATTTGTGTTCACACGAGACACTGTGGATGAACAGAAAAGGAAGGGCTGTGCTTGAACTGTGATGTGTTTGTGTGTCAGACTGAGAAGTGGTCAAGTGTGCTAGCTACTTTTGTGTGATGTGTTTGTGTGTCAAACTGATAGGTGGTCAAGTGTGCTAGCTACTTTTACGCCAACTTAATACAAGCTAGAGTCATTTTGGAAGTAGGAACTCCAACTAAGAAAATTCCCCTACCAGACTGGCCTATGGGCAAGTCTATGGTATATTTTCTTGATTCATGTGCCAAGTCCAGCATGGCCATGTAAGGGACAAAATGCCATGATTCCTGCCCCTGGAACAGAGCCAGTAGGGCATGGACCTCCACGATTGTTGATGGCCGCGCTAGGTGTAAGGCTTGTTTATATAATAGTGTACATATTTTCATTTTCCTTTTGGAGGAATGTCCTCACTCTATGATAATCAGAGACAGCATGGGTCTAGGAGATGAGGGTATGTCTAAAGTGATAGAGCACTGTGACTTTCTGGACAGCCCTTAAGGATGTGGGAAAGAATGATGAAAATATGAGTTCAAAAATATATAATTTCTCAACTATACAAAATTTAAGGATGCAATATGAATTGTATAAGAAGCTTCACAGATCTAAAGGAACAGATGCAGCTACAGTATGAACCAGCTTGTCAGAAAGATACAAAGACAGGTAAATACAAAGGCAGGCAGATTCCTGACTTCAAGGTCAGCCTGGGACAGAGGGAGTTTAGGTCTGGGGCCAGGAGTGGCAGGAATGGTAAATTCAGGGCGGGGTCCCACTGGCGAGGTCCCACCCAGCTATTTTATTATCTATGCTTGTGCTTGCTGTCTCTTTCTAAGAATTCAGGGGCTGGGGTCATGGGATGCTGATTCATGGGATAATCAAAAGAAAATCTGGGCTACTGGGTTTTTGATCTTTAAGAGATGAGCTATCCAGAGAGTTCTTAAGAGTTGCAAAAAAGTTGTCTTGAACAGAGAGCTGTCTGGAGATCTCCAGAGAAATGAGAACATAGAGAGGAATCTGGGAAGCCGTTTTGAACAGAACATCGGCCTTCAGCTTGTAACCCAGGATTTGACTTAAAATTGTTTGTCTCACTGCTCCCAGATGCCCTTTCGACCCAGAACCCCTCTCCAAGCTGACATCATTGACATCAAGATTAATGTAGGAGGTTCTAGTTCACTACGGGTGGTACCATCCCTGGGTTGATGATCTTAGGTTCTATAAGAAAGCAGCCTGAGCAAGCCATGGGGAGCAAGCCAGTAAGCAGAATTTCTAATAGCATCTGCTTCACTTTTTTCCTCCAGGTTCCTGTCCTGCTTTAGTTCCTGTCCTCAATTCCTTGGTGATGGATTATAATATGGAACTATAAGCTGAAATAAACTCTTTTCCTTCCCAAGTTGCTCTCGATCATGGTGTTTTATCATAGCAATAGAAATATCAAATAAGACAGAAGTCATGTCTCTTTCCACCTTCGGTTGTAAAATAATAATAATCATCATCATCTGGCTCTCTGCAAACCAAGCAGTGGGTCAGCAGGCAGCAGATCTGCCTGCGTCTTAACCTTAGACTTCTCAACCTCCAGACTTACAAGCAGTCAGTTTTGAAGTCGGTCTATAATTTGTCATTGTATCATTGAAGTAAGACAAAGGCTTTAGGTGGCTGACTTAATTTACCTTTCTAAACTGTTTTTTACGGTTTTCACTTTTTTAACTGTTAAGTTGTAAGCTGGCGTCCACAGGTGAGTTTCTGGCATGGAATATATAGAGCATTCATTATTCACTGTGCTAAGAAGTGATATAACGGTAGGCAGCAGCACTGGCTTCGTAGTAATAGAGTCATTTGAGTAGAAACTTGACAGGTGCTGGACCTACGGGAAGACAGAATCTGACTGTTCTTATCTAAAGTTCCAGTATATTCACGTCACAATGACCTGTCTAGAAATTTATCCTGAGGAAATGAACATTGAATGCCTACAAGATTTAAACTACCTTTTAATGCTGAAAAGTTTACAGGAGCCATGTGTCCCACAAGAAAACCCCAGAACTGTTAATACACATTCAAATTCTATTTCCTGACACTAAGATTTAGTATTGCTTGTGTGAGCACCATTTTCTGAGACCCTATTCTAATCCATGGGTGTAAGACTGGCAGTGTTTAAGCCAAGGTTGTTAACAGCTGGGACTCAGTTGTCTTCTTTTTTTTAAACCCACACTTGGAGAGAGAGGAAGAATTTTCTGCAAGGAGTTCAAATAACTTAGAGAAAAGAAGGAAATCAGGCTTTGGAAAGGGAGAAACCAAGTGGGTGGTTCATTCAGAAACAAGAGCACACTGTCTTCTTACGTTATGTCTGATAAAAGCCAGCTCAGTCTGTATGGATTTTGGTCAGTCTGTGTGTCCTGTTTCTGGCACACCCCAATCCAGACTTCAGAAGCATCCGCTCTGGCCTGACTAGGTCACTGTGAGTGACAGCTGCCACAAAGCTGCATGCAGCAAAAGAGCTGCATTACCCAGAGAAAGACACAGGGAAAAGACACAGCCAGTAGGTGTCAACAGGAATGGGGTTCAGGGACAGGGTGGCCTCATTTCCTTTATTCGTTAGCATTCTTCAATTATTTTGTAATTGATTAATGTTGATTTTTTAGTAAAGAAAGTTTTCTTGTAAGTTCAAAACTCTCAAATGCAAATAAGCTGCTGAGTATCCCAGATGGGTTACCTCCAGTCTGATTTTGCTTGTTATTATATATCCATGGCTGGATATAGCAGATATTATCCCCAGATCCCAGTATCCACATGTCCACATATCTACCTGAGCTATTTTAATGAGGCATTCATGAGTACAAAAATAACAAGGACAGAAGAGTCCAAATAAGTACACAACACTGGACTTTCATACAATGACAAGCAGAGTCCCAAACTCATCCGTAAATAAAGAGTGGATTCTGTACCATAGCCCGTGACAGCTACAGCAAGCACTTACTAAAAGTTCCCTCTGTGCCAGATTAGCTAAGCACTTCACTTCCATCCTGTCACTTCAGTGTATAGCGTGTGATTCCAGCTGTACTTCTCTTATCCAACCTGGCACCATTACTGGATCATCTCTTTTCCAAAATGTCTACTCCTTCTCTTCCCAAATATTTTATCTCAAATCCTCTCCCTAGATCTCTAAATCAGATGTTATTTTCCTTAGAGCTGAGAAAGCCACAGAGACACAGTTTGCTCAAAACCACACAGCACTTGCCACCTCCACCAAGACCCAGTGTGCCCTTGTCAGGTGTAGTTTGTGGTCCTGCTCTGTCAATATATACAGGCTGAGGTGAGACTTGGTCTCAGCCCTCATGATGCAGAGTCCCTGCCTGCCATCAAGGTGTCATAGTTTATGGGTCAGCACAGAAGAGACACTGAGTTTAAAAAGTGGAAATGAAAACCATAATGGACATGAAAATACTGAACCAAGACAAAATACATAAAACGTGTGTACTCTGGACAAACGGAATAAAATTACTGCCCAAACTCTTTATCCAATGTTGAGACCACAACTTTAGGATTCCAGATATGGGAAAATTTGCATATATCTAATGAGATATTTGGGGGATAAGGCATAAGTCTAAAGAAAGAAATTCCTTTGTGTCATCTACAACTTAAACATAGAGCCTGAGGAAATTTTATACAATATTCATACTGTGCCTGCATTTTGACTGCTGCCTGTCACATGACGTCAGCTGTGGACTTCCCCTGTATGGAGCCATAACATTGCTCAAAAAGAAGTTTCAGACTCTGAACATTTAGATTAAGGAAGCTCAACTTCCTGCCACTGGAGTTGACCTTTAAAAGTGGTTGAAATAGTAACCTTTATTTAATGTGCTTTTTACTCTACAAAACTGTTATTTCAAAAGCCTGAAAGTTGGTAGATATAACAGCCAAATAATATTGCCTAGGCATGTGTAAAATTAAGAAAATAATTCACACACACATGCATGTGTAAAATTAAGAAAATTCATACACACATACATACACACATGCACACACGAGCATAAACACACACACATACAACCACACACGTACACAGGATTTATTAGAATGACTTACAGGTTATGGTCCAGCTAATCCAAAAATGGTTGGCTATGAATGGAAAGTCCAAGAATCCAGAAGTTGCTCAGTCCACAAGGCTGGATGTCTCAGATGGTCTTCAGTAGACACTGGAATCCAAAAGACGTAGGCTTTAATGTCAGTGGAGGGATGATGAGAACAAGTCGACAAAGAGCAAAAGCTTCCTTAGACCTTCCAGCAGAAGGTATGGGCCAGATTCAAGGTGTCTTCTACATAAAATTGGGGTTAGAAGTGGATCTTCCTACATTAAATCAAGCAAAATCCCTCACAAGGGAGCCCTCCGCTTTTGGATTTTAGTTAATTCCAGATGTATTCAAAGTGGTAAACCTAGAATAACCAACACAAGAGAATAGCTGGCACTGCCCACAATGTCACTCCCATGTGCTCCATGATCATCTCCTTCCACCTCTTTGGAATCAGATTCTTTCTCCTTCACACATAGGTCTCATTCTAGACACCAGACACCACTCAGGATTTCCCAGCGTGAATGTTGTATTAAGAAAAACAATTGTTGGCCTAATCTATGCTCCTATTAAGAATTGGGGGAGGTTTCCTTCTGCCAAGTACCCAGAGATACTTGGTGTTAAGCCTGCTTGACAGAAACCCTGGCCTCCTGGTGAGTGGAAGAGCACACTTGAAGAACAGAAATGCCCTTGAATGAAAGCTCTGAGACTACAACCCTTGTTGTGCACCTCACAGGCCCCCTTTGCTGTAGCAGCCAATAGTCAGAGCCAGGCATACATGGTTACAGTACCTTCCTTTGAATAGAAATGCTACCTTGATTACCAAACAACCAGGAAGCAAAGAGATTTGAGGGGAAGGTGACTTTTTACAGCTGCTTCAAGGACGCCAATTGTCATTGCTCCTGGAAGACAGACTGAAGATGGGATTAATGTTTTAATCCAGGAGCCTACCTTGTGTGAAGACTGGAAACTTGGCTGTCCATCAGTGTTTGTGTGTGTGTGTGTGTGTGTGTGTGTGTGTGTGTGTGTGTGTGTATGTGTGTGTGTGTATGTGTGTGTGCGTGTGTGTGTATATATGTGTATGTGTGTGTGCGTGCGTGTGTGTGTGTGCATGTGTGTGTGTGTGTGTGTGTGTGTGTGTGTGTGTGTGTGTGATTCAGCAGTGCTGCATGCTCCTGAGCACTACATAAACATCAATAGGAGAGGATGAGAATTTCCCAGTGTAAGAGAAGAGTTACTTACTTACTCAGTGAACATCTATACTATGTCGCAGCCCATTTTATCCACGAGTTACATCAGACCTTCCGAGTTGGAGGCTTTGTTTTGGTTGACCTGAACAAATGGAAGAGGTGTGTATCCATGTGTTGGTTAGTTTTTGTTAGCTTGACAGAAGATAGAGACATTCTGGGAAGATGGAACCCAATTGAGGAATTGCTTCTAACAGAATGGCCCATGGGCATGTCTAGGGGGCATTGTATTGATTTTTAATGGACGGAGGAGGCTCTAGCTAGCTGTGGGAGCACAACCCCTGGGCAGGCAGTCCTGGGTGATGTAAGAAAAGTAACTGGGTGTGACGGTGGAAACAACTGAGAAAGCAGCATTCTTCCATGGTTCTGGCCTCAGGTACCTGCTTGCTTTCCTGTCCTGGCTTCCCTCGGTGACAGATTGTGACCTGGGAGTTGTAGGATGAGACAAAGTCTCTTTTTCTCGAGCTGGGTTTTGGTTATGGAATTCTATCACAGCAACAGAAAGCAAACTAGAGCAAGGCACCTCTCCATTGCTTTGGAAAGATACCCAAATAACTCAAAAGAGAAAGGGACGAGTTGGGTATGGTGGCTTCAGGCCATTGTCAGGCGGCTCTGTCATTTTGGTCCCCGTGGAGAGGCTGAGCACCAAAGTGGGGAGACATAAGACCTAACTTCCTCCCACAAGGCCCCACCCCATGAGAGGCCTCATTACCTCTCAATAGCACCACAGCTGCTCAGGCCTTTGATATGTATCCTTCTGTGGACTCTTGAAATTTAAGTCACAACAACAGGTGGCCTGATGAAGCACTTCCGCAGCAGGGCCTGGGAGGTAGGCTGAGAGTGTCCAAATCCTGACTGACTGTCATGGGCCAGGTGACTTTGACAAGTTACTTAACATTTATACAACTTAGCTCCTCATCAATAAAATGAGGTCAGGCGCCTTCTGGAATGTCAGAAGTATGCACAGATTGTTTACTAATAGGGGACTAATGAAATGAATAAGGGTAGAACAGTACTGCATTTTCAGTGACCAAAACAGTTAAGTCTGTGGGAAGACCCTCCAATATGAACTTCAGGCAGATGGCATGGCTCCCTAAATAAAATGGGAAAGAGAATGGCAATTGGAGTTTGAACAGACATCCAGATAACTAAGTTTATGCTCAACAACTGATTAAAATTTGCAGTTGTCTTTCGCTACTTTGTGGTTTCTTCTTTCTTCCACCCTTCTCCACCCTTTTCTTCCCTTCTTACAACCCCTCACACTAACTAGGAGAGGACAAAGGATAAAGAGAAAGGGGGTAACATTATTGTTAGACTACTTTCTACTGATTAGGGGCAAGTTTGATCCTCACCATCAGGATATGCAATTCCTTCTTGTTCTTTCTTCTTTGCAAATGACTGCTTAATAAACTACAACCAACAGCAAACAACCAACAACCCACCTATTGGGGCATTTATATACCCTCTGAAAAGTTCCCAGAATGCCAAATGTTCACAGTTGCAGGAACTATCTGCAGCTGGCAAAATCTGAGCCCGCTAGAACAGGAGGCAAATCATTGTAAGTTGCTGTGGACAGTTGAAGCAACCTCATATCCCACACCTAGGATTAAAACAAAACATATTCTTATTTGTGTTTTTTTAAGAAACTAAAATTCTCACTACAAAGTTTAGCTTCCTTGCCCTGTATTTTTACAGATGCTGAACAGTATTTGGCCTATGATTTTCATTTATTACATCAGCCACACATGTATATTCATGTGTATATAAATAGACACATACATATGGGCTGAAATCTTCCCAGGGTATAAATTATTTTCTTTGTATCATTCACTTAAATGTAGCAAATAAAAGTATCAAATCCAAGTCGCTGCTTTGACTCCAAATGAATGTCCTAAAAAAGCCCACATGCTCAAGGCTTGGTTTTGAAGTTATTGCTAATCAAAGGCAATAGATAGCAGTTGGGGCCCTGTGGGAGGCAGTCAGGTTATTAAGGGTGTGCCCTTAAAGGGGCTAGTAAGACCTTACTCAGTCTCTTCCTATTCCTGTCTTACGTTTGCCACTCAGTGTTGGACTGGAACCTCCAAAACCATTAGTCAGAATAAGTATTTTTCCTTTACAAACTAATTGCCTTAAGTATTTTGTTACAATGACAGAAAGTTGACTGATACAAATATATTTGGAATCTAGACCTTTTAAAATGAGACCATAGTTAACTCTAACTTTCAGATGTGTTTCACCATCTGATATGAGATAACTTCTCAGAGTCTTATAAGACCGAAAGGGGTAATACAAGAAAAACAGTGGTTCTCAACCTGTGGGTCTTGATCCCTGGAGGGTGAGGGAGCATGTCGAATGACCCTTTCACAAGGGTCTCAACCTGTGGGTCTCGATCCCTGAGGGGGTGTGTCGAATGCCCAAAGGTCTCTCCTAAGATGATCATAAAACCCAGATATTTATATTATGGTATATACAATATGGTATATTACATATATTTACATTATAAAAGTAGCAAAATTAGTTTTGAAGTAGCAATGAAAGAATTTTATGGTTGACGGTCACCATGACGTGAGGAACTGCATTAAAGTGTGACAGCATTAGGAAAGTTGACAGCCACTGGCTTCGAACAAGCAGAGAGAAGAAGCTACAGATGATAAAAGCCCAGAGAACAGGTGATGAAAGGAGGCATGGTTCTTCTTCCTTCTGTGCCTCCTCCCTTCCTTCTCTCTCTTCTCTACCTTGGTCTCTCCCTTTTCCCCTCCTCTCCCCCTCCTCATTCCTTTCCCCCTCTACCTCCCTTCTACCTTGCACAACCCCAGCCATCTTCCATGTTTCAAAGGTATTTATAAAGCTACAGGAAAGTCTACATGGTAAAGAATTGGAGCCTCCAGCCAACACCCATGCTTGGGAGTCACTTTCCAGTCTCAGTCAAGCTTTCAGATGACCACAGTTCTAACCAGTCACTTCAGTACAATGACCTTAATGCTCTCAAGGCAGGACCACCAGGTACATGGCACCTGAACTTTCTGACTCGTGGTGTGGTGGGTTGGTATGTATGACCCCTATAGACTCATGTGTTTGAATGCTTGGCCCACAGGGAATAGTGTTATTAGGTGATGTGGCCTTGCTAGAGGAATTGTGTCACTGTGAGGGCAGGCTTTGAAGTCTCATATGCTCAAGCTATGCTCAGTGTGGCACACAGTCTCCTTCTGCTGCCTTTGGATCAAGATGTAGAACTTTGCACCTCCTTCTCCTGCACTATGTCTGTCCCCATACCGCCATGCTTCCTACCATGACAATAACGGACTAAAGCTCTGAGGCTATAAGCCAGCCCCAACTAAATGTATTCCTTTACTGGAGTTGCTGGGGTCCTAGAGTCTCTTCACAGCAATGCAACTTGAATGAAGACACATGGAAACTGTAAGATAGAATTTGCTGTTAAGTTGCTAAATTTTGGAATAATTCATTACACAGCAATGGATGGCTAATACCAAGTGCCTGGCCTGCTAATGGTGGGACAGAATACATCAGTTAGATGCATGTGATGAAGCTGTACGCTACAGGAAGTGAAAATTCTAAGATGTGGAAAATGAGCTGGTGCTGCATTGCTCACAACAGAGCCATTGGGCAGCAGTCTCAAGGCTCTGCATTTAATGCCCAGCACAGCAAGAAATGAACAGAGGAGAAGGAAGGGGAAGAAAGAGGTAAGGACAGGGGAGGGAAGGAAAGAATAGGAGAGAGATAAGCTAGAACCGTGTTTCTTAACCTGTGGGTCGTGACCCCTTAGAGGTCAAATGACCCTCTCACATGGGTCCCTAAGACCATCTGCAAGTCAGAAGTTTACAATTCATAGCAGTAGCAAAATTACAATTATGAAGTACAGTGAAAATAATGTTATGGTTGATAGTCACCACACCATGAGGAACTGTAATAAAGGATTCCAACTCTAGGAAGTTTGAGAGCCCCTGAGCTAGCGAAAGATGGCATCAGTTCACTAAACATAACATAGGGTATTTAGTGTCTAAATTGTCTTTGTATCAAATAAACTGAGCACCAACCTTGCTGTATGTTGACAGGAACTTGAGCTAGAAGGATGTGATCCCCGCTTTCGAGTAACAGAGGTTTAATGTAAGCCAGACAGATAGAGAGATGGGCAGGAAGAAGCCCCTGGTGGTTCACTGCCATTTGAGGAGATTAGAGGGAGCTCCATCAATGAGGCTGTATTTAACAGAACAGAACAGTTGGGGCTGGGCTTGCCATGCAAGGAGGAGCAGGTATGGGAGAGAACACATGAGAAGACAAAGAGATAAGAAAGTAGGCCCGGGTAAGGTATGGAAGGAATCAAGAGGAGACCAAAAGGTATAGAGAAAACAACAAGGCTGGACTCAGTATATCTGTAAGTCCTACAGAGAGTCTGCCCTGTATCCCAGGCAAGGCCCGGAAGCCAGAGATAAAAGCAACACCTTTCATATGAATAGTGCTCCCTAGACTCCACATGCTAATCTCCTCAGGTTTATCCTTAAACCCAAGTGAGAGCCTGTAAGCCTCAAGCTCGCAGCAGGCAAATGAGACTGAGGAGCTTCAGCACCCTGTACAAAGTCGCTCACTCACTGTGAGAAGACAAGCTAGGATGGAAAAGTTAGAGGGGAGGAGGGAGAGGTAGACAGCTAGGGAACCCCCCTGGTAGGCCAGTACAAAACACAGCTCGTATTTTCTTTCTTTTTTTTAAAATTTTTTAAAGTTTTTATTGCATTATGATGAGAAAAGTTACATGATTTCAATTTATCTGAATTTGTTAACATTTAAAAACATATTTTAAGTTAATAGAATTAAATCACATTCTTCTTTCCCTTTTGTACCCCCACTCCTCCCAGAGACCCTCCTTCAATACCTACAATATCTTTTTTGTCATATTCCTTAAAAATTTATAAAATATTATAACAATAAAAATGAGTGTTATAAAAATTGTTTGATATAAAACAACAATTTAACAGTCTTATGTAGAGGCTTGTCTACAGCAATACTGAAAATACATGTTTTTCTCAATATAAATTTTAAATAACTCCAACATATTAACTTTATATTTCAAAATAATACATCACTACTAGTATTTTTTAAATAAACATAAATATATAAAGCCTTTTTGTTTGTCTGTTTGTTTTGTATTTAGTAGAGCTTAAAATCTTAACTCTTACTGTGTTACAAACCCAAAATAAGAACAATTTTTAGACATTGGATTTCATTGTAATAAGGCTGTACTTCAATGACCCTCACCTCACATCACCAAAGGATTTTTACCTCCATCATAGCTAAGCTGAGAGTTGACAGTTCTGTTGTGCCAAGGAATGAATTGTAGGCACGATTTTTGGATACAGACTTCCTGCTATGGTCAAAGCTATTTGACTTGAGTGACTGACTTCATTCTCAGCCCACAGAGAACAGGTTACATTCATTTAAGAAATGGTGTGTGTATTAAGATGTTCTATCCATGAAGTCATTCGCCAACTGTTTGAATGAACAATGGTTCTGCTTGGAGGGTGGCACAGACATTAGGTGAGGGTAAGAATCTGGT
>NW_022196909.1:5294799-5295170 GCF_008632895.1 Mastomys coucha
AAGCATTCATCTCAGAGAAAGAGTAACTTATAAAGTCCTCTTCTTCAAACTTGATACAAGAGTTAAAATATCAAGCAAAGCATTCAGTCTTACTCTTTGTTGTTCTCTTTCCTACAAGCCATCTCCCAAGTTAATTGTTTATGTCTCCCTTGGGTATATAAATATTTTTGAAATATATAAGCTGTTCTGAAAACCATAGTATAGTGTAAAAACATGAAATAAACAATACTACTAATAGAGAGCTGAGATAGGAGAAGCAAGATTTCAAGACCCTTATGTTGTACACAATAAGACACTGTCACGAACAAACAAGCTGAAAGTATATATGGATTGTATAATATTGAACCTATTTCTCCAATTACCAAATTAGA
>NW_022196909.1:5296620-5299031 GCF_008632895.1 Mastomys coucha
GTGATCCTGGGCTTGTTAGAGCACCTGGGAGTGCAGCAGCTTCCTCTGGGTGTTTTGGGACTGGCTGCAAAGTTTATGCCCAAGGTCTGCTCAGGGCACAGGCTGGCCCAGACAGACCAGAAGCAACCCAAGCCACTGGGCTGGCGGAGTTCCTGTGTGCCTGGGTCCTGCTGGTCCCAGTTACTCCTGGTGTTGGGACAGATGTTGTGTCCTCCTCACCTCTGATCCTAAGCATGTCAAAGTGCCTGGGAGCAGAGCTTCCTCTGGATGTTATGGGACTGGCTACAGAGCTTGCACCCAAAGTCTGCTCAGGACACCAGCCCAGAGAGACCTGAGACAGCTTGTATTTTCAAAGCTCCCTTCACCTGTCTCGTAGTGCCTGATCTCCATAGGGGAATGAGCGCATATGAGTTTGAGTGAGACCCACTGTAACCACAGAGGACTGCGGTTAATTCTGACCAGTTCAGCCTTCTCTCCAGTAGTGTGGTCTGTGTGTGTGTGTGTGTGTGTTGCTTGTCATATTTCCTAATCTAAGTCACAATAAAGCCAAGGCAAGTGTGGTGTGAATACAGCTCCGTGGCATGCCCTTCAATGCACTGGAAATCAGCAAGGCTGTCCCACATAATGGGCTCTTGTCCAGCATGCCCAGCCACAGCCTGCGGTCCCCTAGAGGGTTCCTGTCTGGGAGTGGAACAAGAAAAAACAGCAAAAATGTGCCTGTTGAGCAAAAAGATTCTTCAAAAATCATTTACTTTAAAAAAAAATTAAAATCTTAGCGGCAGTCTTGAGAGCATTATTCATCATCTTCTCAGAGACCTCTCATTAACATAATTTACCCACGCATAAAGTCTCAATTACTTTTAGGGGTTTCAACCAAGAGGCTTACAAAATGTCCAGGCAAAGTGCATTCATTTTATTACTGTAATGAGCAGCACTTTATCCTGACATCTGGTCAAATGTCCTGCTACATGTTAAAGTACACAGGTTCTCCTTGTCTTCAGCGTGAGAGAGAGGGGGAATGAATATTTGCCTTAGGAAACAGGAAAGGGCTGAAAAAGATTAAAGAGAATAGAATAAAAGATATACATTTAAAAATACTTGACAGAACAGCTAGAATACAGGCTAACAAAAAATACAAATAAAAGTAAGTAAATTTACAATACATTGATAGTATCTCTTGATAGTATCTGAACTCAGTCTCAGCCTCAAAATGATTAAAAATGACCAACAAGGGACTGGGAAGAAAGGTCAGCAGTTAAAGTGTTCAACACGTGGCAAGAGGACCAAGCCTCAAATCCCTAGAAACCACATAAATGCTAGAGGGTGTAGTGACCGCCTGCCTGTAAGTGTCCAGCCTTAGAAGGCAGAGACAGGGAACCCCCAGAAGAAGCTGGCTGGAGAGACTAGCCTTATCAATGAGCTCTGTGTTTGACTGACAGAACCTGTTTTAAAGAATCAGGTGGAAGAGCCATCAGGAAAGATTGCAGATATCAACTTTAGGCCTCTGCAGCCGCAATCTCCTCCAATGCACATGTTCCCACAAAACCAGTGTACCCTCACACATACAAACACACAAATACACATGCATGCCCATCATATACAGAAAAAAACACGAGCAAGACTTTATGCCCACAACACTGCCTGCATTTAAAAAAAAACAAAAAACAAAAAAACAAAGCTGAACTTGGATCTGATATAGATGAATCTCTCTACTATTTAAAGAAAATAAAGAGAACAAATACAAGGCACAGGCAGTAATTAGCTAAACCAAGAAAGTGGCATATGCTTCTGGCCAAATGACCTCTTCTATTTCACAGATCAACAGCATCAGAAGAAAAGTACCAAGCATGAACAAAACACAATAAACAAAGAGGTATATGGATCTTATATCTCTATCCAGTCCCAAAGAGACCAACATAAAGCAAGACATCTTTGGTGTGGAGTATGGTAGCTTTCACCAAACTTTAGGAAGCTGAGGTAGAAGTGCCATGAGTTCTAGGCCATCTTGGGCCAACCAGCTGGTCTACAGGCCCTTCCAGTGAGTATACAGGGAGGCTTTTACCCCCAGGCCTCAGGAGGCAAACACAGATGTATCTCTGTGCAATGAGGCCAGTTTGGGCTATATAACAGGTTCTAGGTCAGTCAGAGCTACATAGTGTTATCCTGTCTTGAAAAAAATTACAAAAGAAAGGCATCCTTGAGATTATCAGAAATTTTGAGTATATGAATATTAAATACATTGAGAGATTCTATAGAGGAGGGTCTTCAATCTTGTTAGATGAGACAATGGCATGATAGTTATATTTCCTAAATCTTTATTTTTGAATTAGAGATGTACATGAAAATTTGAATTGGTAAAATAAAATATCTAGTATATGAGAGGAGGAGGAGAGGGAGGAGGGGGAGGGGGG
>NW_022196909.1:5299046-5305668 GCF_008632895.1 Mastomys coucha
GGGGGAAGGGGCAGGAGGAAGGGGAGGGGAGGTAAAACGCCATAACCAAGGCAACTTGCGGAATGAAGAGTTTGGTTTTGGCTCTTGATATCAGAGAAATTATGACATCATGCCAGAGAGTCCATTTTGGCAGGCAGGCATGGCAGCCAGGGCCAGAAGTTGAGAGTTCACATCTTGACCCACATGCACAAAGCAGGAGTGAAATGGAAGTGGTCCAAGACTTTTAACTCTTTTTTTTTTAAAGATTTATTTTATTCATAAGTACTCTGTAGCTATCTTCAGACACAACAGAAGGCATCAAATCTTATTACAGATGGTTATGAAACACCATGTGGTTGCTGGGAATTGAACTCAGGACCTCTGGAAGAGCAGTCAGTGCTCTTAAAACCTGCCTCTAATGACAGAATTCCTCCACCAAAATTTCTCCTCATGAACCTTTCCAAATGGCACTAAAAATTGGGGACAAAGTGTCCAAATACTTTATGGGGGAACTGTTAGCATCCAGAACCTACCTGCGACAGATGTGTGGGCGGGTCTGCAGACCTGTCACCAAGACAACGGCGACCATATTCCCAAAATTCATTGGGTTCAGCTCCCACCTTTACCTGGATTACTACGTCACCCCACATATAAATATGTGGGTAGTTCCCTCCATCTCTCTCTCTCTCCCTCTCTCCTCTCCCTTCCTTCATGCGCCGCGGTCCTCACTCCCCCCTCCCCTCCTAATTAAACTTCCAAAAACACAGAGCTGCTTGTATTTGGTGTCTGTGGACGCGCCGCTGCAGACCAAATCTATCAGGAACATTTTGTATTCAAACACAATCCAATGTCTGGCCACCGATAGACTTATGGCTTTATCACATTACAAAGTGCATTTACTCCAATGTCGTTCATAGTCTTAACATAGTTCATAAGTCTGAAATCTTTTCTCAGACTCAAGACCAGCTCTAAAATGGTATTTCCTATAAAATAAAAAAAAAAATACCTCTAACATGTAATGGCACATAACATAATGGCACATTACCATGGATGAAATGGGGCATAGTAAGGAAATACTAGACCAAAGCAAGATTAGACTCCAGCAAGGCAAACTCGAAATCCTGTAGTTCCACATCTGATGTAACCCCAGGGTTTTGGGCTCCCTCTCACAAGTTAAAAGCTTAGCTGGGTGAGGTCTTTCCCTAAAAGCATCCTCTCTCATCCTTTCCCTTAATGGTGCTAATCTCCTTGACAATTACAGCCTCTCTTCCAGTGTGTGCCCTGTCTGTAACATCAGGCTTCTGGCACACGTTCTCCCTCCAAACTGCATGTCTTGTCCCACATGCAAAAATGCTCTTGCCTGTCCCACATGCCTACTTGCTCTTTTTCATCGTAGACCTGCATAAGCATTGCCAATAATAATCAGATCATAGACTCAACATATGTAGTCTTGAAATTAGCCCACAACTTTTTAAGTTAGCTTCAGGCAAGTTCTCAGGGCACAGACAGAAAGCAGGCAGATTCTTTGCCGAAGTATCACAGCAATGGCCTTTAACTCAGCTTCTGGTCCGCACTAAAACTTCTCAAGACGGCCCTCCATTGTTTTGCACTGCTCTTAGCACTACCATCTCTGAGCCTTCTATTAGAATGGCCTTTTATGATCTGCTTACAGCATTCAATTGCTTTTTTAATCCTAAATTCCAAAGTCTTCCACATTTCACTAAAAAACCTAGTCGGGCTCTTCACAGCAAAACCTAATTTTAGGAACCAACCTCTGTTCTGTGATAAGACACTGAGCAAAACCAACATGGAGACAAGGGGGCTCATTGAAGCTTAAACATTACAGTCCAGAAAGTCAAGGCAGGGACAGAGGGGCAGGAGGTGAGGCAAAACCATGGAGGAATGCTGTTAACTAGCTGGCTTTCAAGTTTCACTCAGCTTTCACTTTTATACCACCAAGGACCACCTTCGCAGGGGTACTACCACCACACTAACCTGTGGCCTACGACATCAATCAGTAATTAAGAAAATGCTCCATAGACTTGCCTACAGGCCAATCTGATGAAAACATTTTCCCAACTGAGGTTCCTTGGTGCCAGATGCTGCTGGATTATATAAACTGACAAAAGACTAAGTAGCAGAAAAGGTTTAAATATGATTGATAGATGGTGTGTACATGTATTAAAATGTCCTGATTGTATTCCTTACTTTGTACAATTAGAAAAATATATAGTCAGGCATGGAGGAAGTAGGAGGATCGGAGGATCAGGTGATCCTCTGCTACGTAGTGAGCAAAGGGCCAGTTTGGACTATATGAAACCCTATCTAAAAAGTTAATAATATGTTCACACCTTTAATTCTAGTGCCCGGAAGGCAGAGGCAGGCAGATTTCTGTGAGTTCAAGAGTGGCTTCATTTATATATCATAGTCAACGGGATACATAGGAAGGCCATGCCTCAAAAACCAAACAAACAAAATCACGAATCCTAGGGGCAGATGGGAGAAGATAGTACAGATTGAATGGTGGTTGTCTGCTGCTGGAATGGTGAGGGTGGCAAAAGAAGGTGATGCTGGGCCAGGGAGACAAATGACATTTAGAAGAGAGAAACACATTCAAGGCATCTATTGTGCAATGTGATGACTACAGCTAATAGCAATATATAATATTATCGCAATGTTGTAAGCAGATTTAAAGTACTCTTACCACAAAAAATGTGAGATAAGCATATGTTCTTTACCCCACATAATGTGTGCATGTGTGTGTGTATGTGTGTGTATATGTGTTTGTGTGCGTGTGTGTGTGCCCTCTCGTGTATACACACACAAAAATGCAAAGGATTTTTTGAAAAGTAAACCATTTAGGGGCTCAGTGGGTCAGGTGCTTATTGTACAAATTCAAAGACCTGAGTTGAATTCCCCCTAACCCATGTAAAAAGCCAAGTATGGTGGTGTGTGCTTATAATCCAAAACTGGAAGGCGGAGGCAAGAAGATTTCTAAGACTCAATGCCCATCCCACCAAGCCTAATCAGGGAGCTTTAGGCCAATGAGAAACCCTGTCTCATAAACAAGATGACTAGCTTTTTGAGGAACAATGTCAGAGGCCAACACACACACACACACACACACACACACAGGACACACACACATAGGACACACATACACACAAAGAACACACACAAGAACACACACACAAGGAACACACAAGTACATACACAAGAACACACATACACACAAGAAATACACACAAAATAAGGATTTAAATATAACAATAAAATATTGTAGGTTTTGTTTTGTTTTGTTTTGTTTTAGGCTAGAGAAAAAACAAGACAGTGTTGAAACTGGCTTTTAGTGTATAGGGTTCTTTATATTTTTTTCACTACTTTTGTGACTCTTGAAAAATTTCAGCATTAAACATGAAGAGAGATAAAGTCACATATGTATAGTTTCTATGGGCGAGCATGGTGGTGTTGCACTTCAGCCTCAGCTGGGTCACTCACTATGTAAGTGGTCTGGAACATAAAGGATGCTGGAGTCCAGCACAGCCTCAGAGTCCCTTCTAGTAATTGACAAACTGAGGTCACCTTGGCAGCTAAGTGATCCAGCCACTCATGGCCCACCTGTGGAGGACCAGGATTCAAATACAAACTGTCAGCTCCAAGTTCCTTTTTTCTTACTCATGTGGAAAACCACCATCAAATGCACTTTGCCTGTGCCATTCCAAATTGCCTTGGGTTGAAATGAACACTGATGAATGGGATTGCAGCAGCCTTTACAACTTTACACCTGTGAGTGTTCGTGTGTGTGTGTGTGTGTGTGTGTGTGTGTGCGTGAACATGTACACATGCGCACGTTGGGGAGGGGGGCATGATTTCTCTTATTTCCCCCCTCTTCTGTTTTCCCCACACAGTGGAGCAAAACTCAAGTGTTCACCCTAAGAGAGCTGAGGAAATAACGAAGGACAAAAGAACAGAAGGGGCATAAGGCTGCCAAACCAAACACAATGTCAGCGTTCCCGAAGGAATTGCTAATTTGAAGTGGTGTCTCAGTCGTCTGAATTACATCTACATCACCTAACAGCCTACCCTCCAGCTCTACCTGTGAACTTCATCAGAAAAGGCCTCCCATCTGACATGGGCTGTCCTCAGGGGCACCTCCTTGTTTCTCCCTTGGTGAATCTTTTTCTTGAAAGCCATATGGCTCTCTGCTGTGGTCTCAGACACAATAGCATGCGCCTACCAACCCGAGAGGTGTGACTTCTCTAATTGGCAAAGTCTGTTCGGATGTCTGGCCACCAGCTGACAGACACCAATGTTGACAGTTCGGAGGGTGCTGGGGGAAGGGGAAGCGTGTGCTGTGTGAGGTAGAATTCTCCATTGTATCAACTCACTGTTGAGCCGCTGGTCCCTTCCCCCATCTCTGGACTGGACAGACGTCAGCAGCATAATTAGATGTTTGGGTAAAAGAAAATACAACATGAGACATTGGATGCCTCCTTGGGGACAGCTGCTCTGCAGTTATCCTCCCCCAAATGACTCCAGAGTGGAGAGGGAGAGACTGAGGCAGGTGAGTCCCAGAAGGAGGGAGAGGAGTAATGATGTGTCCTCCTCGTCAGATCTGTCATTCCATGCTGGCAAGCAAAAGGACCGTAGTAAGCAAGCTTGCCAGGGTCATCAGAAGAAGTTCTGGTTGCTGGGTCTGTGAGCCATCTGGAGTCATGATTCAGACAGAGTGACTTCACATGGACCAGAGATGTCAAGGACCAGGAGCTGACCACTTGTGACCCCTCCTGACTCCAGCTTAGCTATTTTGGAAAAGGGGCCCTCTGCTCAGTGATTCTCAAGCTTTACCAGGTGCTGGAATCACTGGGAAGACCCACTGGGACTCAAGAGTAGATCTCTAACCAAGGAGCTGTTGAGTAGAGAGTGGAAGAATCTGGATTGTTATCAAGTGCCCACACGATGCTAACGCTGATGGGCTAGACACTACACTCCGAAAACAATCAGTATAAAGCTTTGATCCTGGGGATGAGTCTTTAATACGATATCTATCCCTAAGCCATTATTCGCTCCTTGATATCCATCTGCCTCTTTTTCTGCAGTAATATTTAGTTAGCTGAGCACACAGGCAACCGAAAGAGAAACAAAAATGTTTTGCTCCCTTCCAGCTCGGTGTGGCATGTGACATTACCATTGATGGGATGTTTATGAGCGGTTGTATCACATGCCACCTTCAGACTGTAACCTTGAGGAAGGGCAGGTTCTTTCACGCTGTGGCATGGAAAAGGCAGGCAGCCAGGTCCCCTGGTGATTCCTTGAGCCATCTTGAACTGAATTATGGAACAAATCAAACTCTTGTCATTATTTAAGCCTCTGCTGTTTTGGATATTTGGCCACTACAGCCAGATCTAGATCCTGACTGAAACAGACAGACATCAGGAAAAATATTAGACCTCAGAGTAAGGGAGATAGACAAGTTGAAAACAAACAAACAAAGAAACAAATGAAAGAAAGAAAGACAACTGAAACCTTGTTAGTCTCCACCAGAGCCTGGTATGCAGCAAAGACTGATCTAGGAGCTAGATGTCTCAGCAATTATCCTCAGGTTGGTTTGGCTAGGATTTCACACTGCCAAAAGTCATCTAGCCGTTTCTAAAGAATTCATTTCAATTTACAATTATAGAAAATGTTCCCTAGTCATTTTCTACCCTAAATGATACCTATAATCTTCCTATGCTAGATTGTTAACTGATACACAATTATGTTTCTAGAAGGAGACCAGAATCCCAGCAGATGATTTAAAATAAAAGTTAAATGGATGTAATTTGTGTTTATTTTTATCTTATTGAAACCAAATACTATAGAATTGCAATGTCAGTTTGACTGTGATGGTTTGAGGTAAGTAAATAAAGTTGTCCTTTGAAGAGTCTCTGTGAGGATAATATATAGGGTGAAGACCAAAATTGTCGAGGAGGGAAGGCGGGGCTGGGCTGGGCCTTACCACCATCACATGCTGTTTGCATGAATCCACTTCATCCATGTCTCTTTCCAGAGTCACAGATCCTGCACTGATTTCTGAAAACATTAAGTCTCGAATCAGAAGGAGTAACAAGAATGAGAACACTTCACTGCTGGTCAACTACACAGAGCACATCACTGCTGGTCCACTACACAGAGCACCTCACTGATGGTCCACTATACACAGAGCACCTCACTGCTGGTCCACTATACACAGAGCACCTCACTGCTGGTCCACTATACACGGAGCACCTCACTGATGGTCCACTATACACAGAGCACCTCACTGATGGTCCACTATACACGGAGCACCTCACTGCTGGTCCACTATACACGGAGCACCTCACTGATGGTCCACTATACACAGAGCACCTCACTGCTGGTCCACTATACACGGAGCACCTCACTGATGGTCCACTATACACGGAGCACATCACTGCTGGTCCACTATACACGGAGCACCTCACTGATGGTCCACTATACACAGAGCACATCACTGCTGGTCCACTATACACGGAGCACCTCACTGCTGGTCCACTATACACAGCGCACATCACTGCTGGTCCACTATACACAGAGCACCTCACTGCTGGTCCACTATACACGGAGCACCTCACTGCTGGTCCAC
>NW_022196909.1:5307028-5331161 GCF_008632895.1 Mastomys coucha
CTATACACGGAGCACCTCACTGCTGGTCCACTATACACGGAGCACCTCACTGCTGGTCCACTATACACAGAGCACCTCACTGCTGGTCCACTATACACAGCGTATCTCACTGCTGGTCCACTATACACAGCGTATCTCACTGATGGTCAACTATACACACAGAGAAAATCCTATGTCTATGCAGCATTGATGAGTTCATAAATCACTTTGCAGAGCACTGTTGTGTGAGCTTCCTGCTGCTGTGACGAATGCATGATGCAAGGATTAGGAGGGAAGGATTGTTTTTGTTTTTGGTTTTTGGTTTTGTTTTGTTTTGTTTTGTTTTGTTTTGTTTTGTTTTTGGCTCGTGATCCAAAGGGTTTCCTTATTTTGGGGCCTGAGAGGAGAGAAACTCTCATGTCAAAGTACATGGTGGAGGTGACTGCTCTTTTCTTGGTAGCCAGTCTTAGTATCCCCTTTAAGGACATACCCTATGTGAGTTAACTACCCTCCCAATGGGCCACATCTCTTAAAATGGTCTACTGTGTTCCAGTAGGACCACATGCTGGAAACTAAACTTTTAAGACACTGCCTTCAGGCAGCATATATAAACATAATAGTTACTTTATCTTAATTGAGAAAAGAGTCCAGATACTTTTCCTTCTTAAATACATTTCTGGCTTTTATAACTCATAATATCATGAAGTTTCTGACAGTGTTACATAGAGGTTTTACAGCAATAAGTTTGTTCCCAAAATTCCTGGCCAGTTCCCCCTCATTCTACATGGCTCATTTTGAATGTTTCAGCTTCAGGATGGTGGTTAATTAGATTTGGGCTGGAAACATTGGGCGAACTGTTTTCTGGTATTTCTCCCTATCTTCAGACCCCAGAACAGTGCCTGATATAGACCTTGCTCTCTAGTGATAGAAATAATAAATTAATATAATATACATGAAAGCAAGTATTGTTGGCATTGAGATAAACAAAGTGAAGTCCTCAATCTCCCACAATGCAACATGCCTGCTAAAGGAGTGTAAAGCTGACAGGAAAGGATCCCACTTTTCCTTTGTAATTAAGTCTTTGGCAGAGCTGTGCAATGATTAAAGGTGAGCACATCCGTGGCTGGCATTCGGCTACACGGAGTAATTAAGAAGATGCATATTTATAAAAGCCAGTAACAATACCTATGGTGTGACAGACCACGCATGCTAATGAGAATTTGCAAGAAGTACACAGAGAATATATTTAAGCCAATGCATTAACTAAGCAGCCTTCAGATCAATTTCTGCAAGGGTGTCTCTTGCAGCATCCCCTGTGATTTCATCAGATTCCAACTGCAACTTTCAAATTACTCTGTGACCGCAGACCTCCCTAAAGTCTGATGTCACTGATGACAGATAATTTCACTATCCTATTAGGAATGTTTGTCTAAGAAACTAAAAATAACGTGTTCTCTTCCACCTTGGAAATGATGATGAGACAGTGTCCTCCCAGATAAGAACCATTCTTTTTTGAATATCTAAATCTGCCTTTTTTAAGATACAAAGAAAATAAAAATGGAAGAAGGAGACGGAACGGGGATGCAGGAAAGAGAGGGAAGTTTGGGATACAAGCCCAGAGAGAAGAGTCTATCCACTGCCTCAGTGACTTTCTCAGGACCATTAGAGGTGGGCAGGAGAGTACTGCCAAGAAACACCTTTCAGGGGGCTGCAGTTATTCTATGATTTTATCTGTCTGTCTGTCTGTCTGTCTGTCTGTTTATTATTTGAGACAGAGTCTCATTATGATGCCCTGACTGGCCTGGAACTTGCTATATAGACCAGGCTGATCTTGTATTTGAGGCAATCCTCTTGCCTCTGCCTCCAGAGTGCTGGAATTGCATGGACATACTACCACAGAGATGCTATTACCCGAAGGGTACGGTTCCCAAATGAACACTCATGAAAGCTTTAGAATTTATAAATTTGATCAAAGGGGGTTTTATGTTTATTTAGTTTCAGGTTGTATCTATGTATTTAAGAGTGTGTGTCTGTGTGTGTATGTCTGTGAGTATGAGTGTATGTGTATATATGTGTGTGTATGTTTGTGAGTATATGTATATGTGTATATGTTTGTGAGTGTGTGTGTGAATGTGTGTATGTGTGTGAGTGTGTATATGTTTGTGAGTGTGTGTATATGTGTGAGTATGTGTATATGTATAAGTGTGTGTATGTTTGTGAGTGTGTGTTTGTGTGTGTGTGAAGGTATATATATATATATATATATATATATATATATATATATATGAGCATGTATATGTGTGTGTGAGTTTAGACGCACACATTCTAACTAGAAGACAACTTTTGGCCTCACTCCCCCACTTCCACCTGGATTCTGCTCAAACTCAGCTCACCAGGCTTGCATTCCTTACCTTCTGAAGCATTTGCTGGCCCATGGTTAGGTTTGTTTGTTTGTCTGTTGTTTTGTTTTTGTTTTGAGTCATGATTTTTCTATGTAGCCCATGCTAGTCTCAAACTAATAATCCTCCTGAGGGCTGGGATTCCAGGCTTGTACCACCACACACAGCAGGAAGGCTTTTATTTTTAAAATTTGTTTGTGTTATTTTTATTTCTGTGTTTGCACGTGTGCCTGTGTAAGAGTGCACACGTGAGTGTGGCTGTCCAAGGGAAAAAGTGAGAGCTGTCGGGTCCGAAGCTGGAGTTCCAGGCAGTTGTGAACTGCCTCTGGGGGTGCTGGGAGTCAAACTCCGCTCTTCCGCCAGAGCTGTCCCTTGTGGATTATCACTGAGCTACGACTCCAGGCCCCGGAAGGTTGTTAAAAAAGGTTCCTTAATAAAGAAATTCAAGTTTGTGCAGCAACGAGGCACTTCTTATTCCTGTTACTTTAGAATTCAGCAGCATGCATTGTAAAGCTCACTGGGTTCCAGGAAGATGGGAAACAAGAGACCTAATTACTGGATGTTTTAAAAAATAATACGCAAGTAATTTTTTTTATTTGTCAAGTTGATTGCAAGCAATAAAAAGTGATTAAAATACTTATTGTGCTGTAATTTCCTTATGATTTGGTATTTCTGGAGTCAGTTTGCAAATGATAGCATCTAAGGGATTTTTGGAATTTAAATGCAAAATTAAAGTGCTTTATACAACAAGACAGATGCTCCCAGGATCTGCTGCCTGTCAGCACAAAAGGAAGCAGGTTCTGGTTTTCATCAGCTGATGGGCAGAAGTTATCTCAGAGCAGGGAAAGGAAGATAAGCTGGTGACCAGCAGCCACCATGATGGGGCCAACATCTGCCCAGACTCACAGAGCTGAGCCAAAGAATATAGTTTCAGATAGAGTCCTGGTATTTGGAGCCACCTGGAGAAAAAATGAGTTGAATGAGTGAGTGAGTGAATGAATGAGTGAATGAAAGTGTGTGAGTGAATAAATGAATGAATGAATGAGTTAGTGAGTGAATGAAGGAGTGAATGAGTGAGTGAAAGAATGAGTGAGTAAATGAATGAATAAGTGAGTGAGTGAAATAATGAGTAAATGAATGAATGAGTAAGCAAGTGAATAAATGAGTGAATGAATGAATGAGTATTAAATGAATGAATGAGCGAATGAGTAACTAGCTCTAGCCAAGATACCATCTCAGGAATAGGAGTGAAAGATTTTAGGAAGCTCACTGATTGGTAGCATGCCTTTCCAAACTAATTTGCATACTTTTACCTTAATGACTATAGTTTTGAAGGGGCCTTTCTCAATGGATGATCATTACAGAAGCAGATCCTCAAATCACACACTCCCTACCCAGGAGCTCCTTCCCTAGTACAACAAGCCCCTACCATCTATGAGCTGAGCACAGCCCCTGGATTGACTGTCCCCATCCAGGATCGTTCACCTGTATCAGGCAGTTGTTTTGACACAATAGCTAAGGGAAGAGGAATTATAAAATTAGTCCTCTGGATGACAACGAGGATGAGGAGCCATCATTGAGAGTCTCTGCCCCTTTAAAAGACACCGTCATTCAGGAACCTTCTGCCCTTTTCTAGCACTTGATGGGCCCAGGAGACAACCAGATGGAGCCTGGTGACACAGATAACTAAACAAAGGACAGGTATCTCAGGGGAGTGGAGAGGAGACAAGAACTTCTGCATCCTGACGGCCTCCAAGCAGGTTCACAGATGCAATGTGTGGCTTGAACTGGAAAATAAAAGTTCCTCTTGGACAATTTCAGGTTCTTGCAGGGTACCTGCCCTGTCCTTCCATGACACACGTTAAGTTTTGAGCCAATACTATGTTGTCAGAATCACACCAGTGTTGATGTTTGGTTAATTAATAATTATTATAAGTGTAAATAATGGCTTGTAGGGGCAAGGGGGTGGGAGACAGGCCAGAGGACAAGGTTCGGGACTGGTTCTCTAGGACTACCTTTCCATATTGACGTGGGTCCCAGGAATGAGCTCAGATCATCAGGCTGTGCAGCAAACACTTAGCCTGTTGAACCATCTTGCTGACCTTAAGGTTAACTTACTTTTGTAAGTAAAAATTCAATGTTTTTTGCAGCGCTACAGGGGAGATACAGTAACATGATACTTTACACCTGGAGAGAGCCAGACTGGTCACAAAGGAACCCTGTGGTTCTCTAATTTCCCTTAATCCTACCAACCAAACTGTGAGGGGAAGATCCACTCTCCATCCGGAGCCCTAATCCACACACACCACTCAGCAGAAAGATGGAGGCCAGGACACAGCCAGTAGGCAACAAACAGGCCAGGCAGCCTGGCTGGTGAAAACCCAGCTCCCTTGATTCTGGGCCCAAGCCTTCTCTGTGTCATGATTCACAGTCCTGGGCCATGCATAGACACCAACATTGATCTCTTCATTTATTTTTATGACTGGTGGCTTATTTAAAAGATATACACACACTACTTATATAACACACGCACACACTCACCACATTCACACCACACACACACACTCACACGCACACTTTCACACACACTCATACACACATACTCACATCATACACACACACATACACTCATACCGCACACACACTCATACCACACACACATATACACTCATACCACACACACTCACACTCATACCACACACACACTCACATCACATACACACTCTCATGCATATACACTCACATACTCGGTTGTCCATAGAATTTAAACTGTGTGGCTTTCTAACTTTTCTAGGAAGAGAAGTACCAGGAAACCTACTTAGACTTATTAGAATTTGCTTCCTTTCAGAGGGGCCCTGTGGATTCCCAGGAATGACTAAGGGTCACTTTACTAAAAGCCAGAGAGAAGACCAAGTGAGCAGTTGGTGGGTCAGGAAGAAGACAGGACAACCAAGTGGCCTAAGCACAGAAGGAGAAAAGGTGACCCAAGAGGAGAGATGGATCAAGGATATATCCTCCTCCACACTGAAGGTGGCTTCTGCTTAGCACACAAAGTCCACCTTGCAGAGTCCTGGGCCCAACCCTATTAGCCATGGTTACTTTGGCTGTGGCAGTGGTCCAGTTTCTAGCAACTTGGCCCCAGTCATGAACTGGCAAGGATTCCAGCCCCGGAAGGGCATCTGTCAGCCGTTAATGACCCTCAGAGGTCATTAAGCCCTATGGGGTAAAGCATATGGAAACTCGGGGTCCATAGTTCTCAATCTAAAGATTGCAATCCCTTTTGAGGATGCAATGATCCTTAAACAGGGGTCACCTAAAATTATCTGCATAGCAGATATTTACATTATAATTCATAAAGGTTGAAAAATTATAGTCATGAAGTAGCAACAACAATAATTTTTATGGTTGGGGGTCACCACAACATGAGGAACAGTATTAAGGGGGGGTCACAGGTCTAGGAAGGTTAGTATAGACTCTCTACTAGCCTTAAACTCAGCACAAAAGTAGTAGACACCCTAGTTACAAAGGAGGGTGCCAAGCACTTGACTTCAGTCATGGCTAAGCAAGTTCTATGAGTAAACCACTGATATAAAGCCTGCAGAATTTACCTCTTAAACATGAGATGCTTTTCCAGCAAAACTTGTGTGACCAGGTTTACAGGAAGAGAGGGAAGCAGGCTCCCCTTCTGTGAAAAATGCTAATCACCTGTGCTCATAATCACTGGCAGCGAACTGTTCCCCGCTTTCCCTCCCCCCCACTTCTCCCCCTCTTCCTCCCTGTCCTCTTCCTCTTTGCCCTACCGGAGATCAGGGCCTCTCCAACGCTAGGCAAGACTTGCATCCTCAGCCTTCGCTATGGTCAGTTGTATACACACTGAAGGCCAACTCTACAAAGATCAGTGTTTAGTTATTATGTACTTTGGGTTATAGTTAAACACGTTTGTATATATATGTGAGAGGGATTTAGTAGGCTATGTCTTTTTCTTGTACTGCCTTTCTCCTTACTGGGATGGGTATCCTATGAGGATCAGGAATGTATTTTCACATTCAAGAGGCCTAGAAGTTTTAGATCAAGACACCAGCAGGTTTAGTGGCCGACAAAGGACGCTCTCCACTTCCAAATCCAGGCACAGCAGAGCCAGGAAGCCATGAGGGGAAGACCCACAGGTACAGCCACCTCATAACCAGAACCATCTCAACTGATGGCCAAAACACCAGTCTTGCACAAAGAATTTGGCTCTCCCTGTGAAGATGTCTATACAGCTTTAGACCGAGGCTGCCCTTGTTATTTCTGTTCCCAAGGATAACCATTCCAAAAACGACTTACGTAACTTGGCTCATCTTACATTTCCAAAGCCTCCCTTTGCCTCCCTGAACCCATACCTATGCTATCACATGGTGGTAGGTGCAGAGATTGCAGGGTGCAGCGACTGCAGGCCACTATTCTTCCTCCACTTTTAAACGGGCTGTTTCAGGAGAGCTTCTCTCTGTGCTGTTTAGTTTAGGTTGACACCTAACCCAGTAGAAGAGCAAAAATCAACAAAGTGTTCTTCAAACTCTTTCATTTGTACCTGATACAGCTTCATCCCTCGAAACTTAGTGATTTTAAGTAACCTTTAAAAACATTTTCATAAGCCAGGCAGTGGTGGCGCACACCTTGAATCCCAGCACTTGGGAGGCAGAGGCAGGCAGATTTCTGAGTTCGAGGCCAGCCTGGTCTACAGAGTGAGTTCCAGGACAGCCAGAGCTACACAGAGAAATCCTGTATCGAAACAACCAAAAAAATAAAAAATAAAAAATAAAAAAACTGGTGTAAAACCTTGCTTTACTCTGAAATTTGTTGACATTAAGCTTCCAACTAACCACTTATTGTTTTCATAAATATATTCGTTATTTGGAGAGTAATATAGGTTTTGACTATGAAAGTGATACAAACTTTCATTTGCCATATCAAAGGAAGTGACCCCATGTAAAGAACATTGTTAGAATCATTTGAACTAGAATTATTAGGGTACACTGCCGTGTTTGGACTTGAGAGAACTGCTACAAGGCTTATATTTTGGGCAATTCTGAACTAGCTGCTTCCTAATCTCAATTTCTCCCTTGTACCCTGTGATTTCACAGTCTATTTCCTGCTATTTTTGAATGATTTTTTTTCTAGTGTCTCTAGTCTCTAATTACCTGTGAAGTGGAGGAGGAAAAGCTTAAAGAAACGAGGAAGGATTCTTATTTCACCAAGTTCTAAAGCAGAATGCCACAGCTTTAGATACATAAAAATTATCCACACATTTTAGCATACACATTCTGACTCAGGTCTAGAGGAGGGCCCAAGATTTCGCACTTCTAGCAAGCTCCCAAGTGATGCTGATTTGCTGGGGACAAACATTGATTTGCATGTGCTAATCAATATGTACAAGAGACATGGCCAGGAGCTCAGTGATGTGCCAGGACAGTGGTACACAATTAAAACATGCATGTTCCTGGGCTCCATTAATTAAACGGAACTTAATTAAAGCCCCATTTTAGCGAAATCAGCAAACTTCATTTTGTTAGGAAAGGGGCTACCTAAATTTCATGTGGTATGTAGGAAAAAAATTATTTATCTATTTAGAAATCCTGAGAAAATGAAGTGAAAATCCCAGAATAAAAGAAACTAGCTATTTAGTGATCAACAGGGAAAATCCATTTCCTGAAAACCGCCACAAGACGCAGTCAGAAAATCTAACACCTATACATTGGGGAAGGAAGCCTGGAGTGGTTCTTTCACAATAGCAATGAAAAGTAGAAGTCCTTAGGGCACTTCTTAGCCAGAAAACAGACAGGAACTGTTGCTAGGGTTGATAAAGACATTACATGTGTGAACAATGAAGCCGGAGCTAGTCCTGGTGGCACACACCAGAAATACCAGTTACTCCATGGGTTAAACTTGGAGGATGACAGTTGAGGCTAGCCTTGAAGTTTTAGCAAGAATCTGTCTCAGAGTTAAAAGGGGGCTGGAGCCTGGGGGCTGGAGCCTGGGGGCTGGAGCCTGGGGGCTTGTGGTACAGATCAGTGTTAGGGCATTTGAAAATAACAAGGAGACAGGAAGGAGAAGGAGAAAGAAGAGGAAGGATAAAAAAGAAGAGGAGGAGGGAGAGATTGGCTTAAAATATCAGCAAAAATTAACTTGAAATAGACCTTAACCTTAAAACATACACCTGAAAGAAAAGCTGGTGAGATAAAATGTAATGAAAAGTCTCTAGAAAGACAGTATTACCTACTTTTGTCATTACTATAGCAAAATACCTGACAGAATAACTTGAAACGAGGAAAGGTTTTTATTTTTCACTGCATGGTTCTAGAATTTTCCATTCTTGGTCACTCAGGCCTATGTGCTTGAGCAGAACAGACAGTGAAAGAGTCCTGAGACTAAGACCTGGTCACATCATGGCAGTTAGGAAGCAACAAGAGGAGCTGAGAGGGGACCAGGGCAAGAGCATCATGAAGGACTCTCCCTCAGTAGCCTACTTCCTCCAGGTAGACCCTGCTTCAAAACATTCCAAAAAGAATGGGGACCAAATGCTCAGCATGTGAAGCTGTGTGTGTCGGGGGAGGGCACTGTATGTTCAAGTCATAACAAATACCTGAGGCCCAAGCAACAAAAGAGCATACATTTCACTTGGTAAAGCTTCAGAATTTCTATGCATCAAATGACTCAATGAAGAGGCAAGGGCAGCCATGAAATACAAAAAATAGCTACAATGTGTCTGGTAAGGGGTTAGTGTCCACGATATACACGTGCTATAATTCAAACAACAAATACATAGATCCAAATTTCAAAAATGGATAAAGTATTTGAATAGACACTTCTCCCAAAGAGGAATAATACAAATGGCCACTAAGCATATGAAATGATGCTATAATGCAGAGGCTCTCAACTTTCCAGATGCTGTGACCCGTTAATACAGTTCCTCATGCTATGGTGACACCCTCTCCCCCGCAACCATAAGGTTATTTCGCTGCTACTTCATGCTAATTTTGCTAGTGTTATAAATTATAACTATGCAGCCCTTCTAGGGTCATGACCCACAGGTTGAGAGACACCTACAGGATGGCCAATATTTAAAAATGTTAAAAACAAATGCTGAACGGGATATAAAGCTACTTGATCACATATATTCTGTTGATAAGAATGTGAAACGATACATTTGGGGTTGAAAGTTTTGTAAGAAATGCAGGCGTAGGGGATGGAGTAGAGACTGAGGAAATGGCCAACCAATAACTGGCCCAACTTGAGACCCATCCCATGGGCAAGCACCAATCCCTAACGCTATTAATGATCCTCTGTTACGCTTGCAGACATGAGTCTAGCATGGCTGTCCTCTGAGAGACTCCACCCAGCAGCTGACTCAGACAGATGCAGACACCACAGCCAAACACTGAATGGAGCTTGGGGACTCTTATGGAAGAACAGGAGGAAGGTTTGCAGCCCAGAAGAGGATAGGAACTCCACAGGAAGACCAACAGAGTCAACTAACCTGATCCTTGGGGCTCTCAGAGTCTGAACCACCAACCAAAGAACATACACAGCTGGACCTAGGCCTCCCCACACATCTGTAGCAGATGTGCAGCTTGACCTTCATCTAGGTCCTGAGCAACTGGAGCAGGGACTATCAGAAAAGCTGTTGCTTGTCTGTGGACATATTCTTCCAGCTGGGCTGCCTTGTCTGAGCTCCAAGGAAGAGGACGGACCTAGCCTTGCAGAAACTTGAAGTGCCAGGGTGGGGGGATACCCAGGGCCCCCACTTGCTTAGAGGAGAGAGGGAAGGCCAGTGGCAGAAGGATTGTGGGAGAGGGTGGCTGGGAGAGGGAAGTTAATGAGATGTAAAATGAGTAAATAAAATAAATTAGAAAAATGTGAAACGATACAAAGGTAGTAGAAATCAGTGTGGTAGGTCCTTAAATTTAATTTAAGGTGGGTTCTTAAAAACTAAACATAAGTTTACTCCATGACTCAACAAAGCAGTGACATAAACATGTTTATACACTCACAGCCATGATATGACTCACAGCAGCCGATGTATGCTTGTAATCCAAGTAGCACTGATGGATGGATGGATAAAACTGTGATGTGACATATGTGGACATACATCCACACGTATACTTATATGCACATATACATTACATTCAGCCTCTGGAAGAAACACAATCCTATTCATGGGCTACAACATGGATAATGTCTGAAAGCGCACACAGACCGCACTGTTTTAATTCCACACATATAAAATACCTAGATCAGTCAAATGCATGAAGGAATGAAGGATTGCCACAGACTACAGAGAGAGAGGATGGTTATCATTTGATAAGTGCAGGTGCTAAAGTAAATAATGGTACTGGTTGTGGAGCAAAGTGGAGGTAACTGATACAACTGATTTTCACACCTGGAAATAGTTTAAATGTTTATATTTTTAAACATATTTATACATTTTATACATAGTTTAAATAGTATTTATATTTTACATGTCATATATTTTTAGCCACACAATATGAACTTTATAAGACAAAGACAAAGATTCGAGTAAATGGACAGACGCATCGGGGTTAGTATAAACTTGCAGAGGATATAATACTATTTTACATTGACGATGGAGATGTGGAAGTAAAATAAATCAGCCAAATCTGGAATATGAAAGTACTCTTTGTCTCCATTTGAACTGAGCCAATACATCACTAAAATATGCAAAGATTGGGCTGAAAACAAATGCATAAGAATGCTATTTACAAAAATAATTTATTCTATTTACAAAAGAATGCTACAACAACAACAACCCAAAATGTCTTAAATGTCCAAACCATGGGACTTGTTTGATTCAGGCTTCAGTAAGCTACATCATCTACGCAATTCAATTAAGTATGTTCATTAAAGATGGTATTTACACATTTAATCCCAGCACTCAGGAGGCAGAGGCAGGGGGATCTCTGTGAGTTTGAGGCCAGCCTGATCTACAAAACAAGTTTCAGTACAGCCAAGGCTATTACACAGAGAACCTCTATCTCAAAACAAACAAATAAAAAAAAAAAACCAAAACCAAACCAAAACAACCACACAAATAAATAATATTTAAAAGACATTTAAATGAACCAGAAATTTAGGCACAACATCATGAATGAAAATACAGTTCTCCAAAAAGTACAGGTAATCTAGATACAAAGGACAGCGACTGAACCATTCTATTGAACCTTGTGATTGGACAGAACTGCTGGGGATCCAGCTATCAAGTCTGCCCTCCAGCGAGGTAGAGCAGGAAGAGGAGGAGCCCCACTCAGCATGTCTGCTGGCATACTTGCATCCAGAATGTTGCTATATAATGCACAAACACACAAAAGACGCTCAAAAACAGCATCTTTTTAGCTAAGCACTGAGAGTCAGTGACTAAAGGTAGAAGATGGTGAAAATATAGCAGGAGGCAGATTTCTCTCTCTGCTAGTGCTTCTCCCTGTAAGACTGTTAGGAGCTCAGGCGAACTCTTCCCTGAAGGGAAAAGTCCGCCAGACTGATTGCTCATTCAGATCATGCAGAGGGGGAGATTACAGTGCTGGAGAGAGCTTATTTGTAAATTCTGTTTGCTGGAATGTTTCCATTAGAATATATTTGATCAACATTACAATTAAAATACAAGTAAATAACAAGACAATTATACATGTTTAAATCTAAGCCACTCCCATTTCCATAAATACCCAGTTCAAGCCCTTAGTGTTACTGCTGTACTCAGTTTTTACGAGACTCTGTTCTTAAGATGTCTGGGAGCTGACCTGCCATCTGAGGAGAGGTTCCGCTGGTAAAGTGCTGCTGGGAAGGCGTGGAGACCTGAGTAGGAATCTCCATGGCTCACGTGAACAGGAGAATGCACAGGAGGATAGGGCTAGCTGGTCAGATAGTCTAACCAGTCCCTTGAGCTCCGTGTTCAGGGAGAGATACTGTCTCAAAAAATAAAGTTAGCCCCATCAAAACTAAGTTCATAACACACTGGCTTCTAATTGACTGGAAATATGATGATAGCATAAAATAATCAGACTCTGAATACTTTTATTTGTATAAGCTGACTATTATCAATATTTATTTCCTCTACACTTTAAGTCTCTCTCTGATATCTATCTGCCTTATAGCTTTTCAGGAGTTCCTATCACTTCCTGATCCCAAAATTTGTACCTTATCATTTAAGCTATGCATTATTTCCTTCCTGTTCCTTTTCTTTTCTGTTTTTATTTTTTTCCTTCTTCTTCTTCTTCTTCTTCTTTTTTTTTTTCCTAGCGGCAGGCCAAGTCTAAGAGGTCCCAGATATTAGCACAGCTGACACCATGAAGCAGGTACCATGCGGGCCTTGGAATCCAGCATGAACGCAGCTACAGCTGCCAGAATAACAAAAACCTAATCCGACAAAGTCCGCGCTTCTGGAAAGGTATCTAACCGTACTAACCTTGCTCTCTGGTCCCTGGAGCGCTGCTTCTGGCTAACCATTCTTGCTAACTGAGGCGTGTTAACTGAGGACGTGGCCTTGTGTTTAGAAGTTTACCTTGAGAAAGGCTGGGGACTCCATTGGGTCCCAAATACCCAGTGTAGTCACTGCCCCAGGCTAACAATGACTTTCTGTGACTTGAGCCATTGTCTGAGTAGCCACAACACCAGTGACATCAAAAAGATTAAAAAACCATTTGTCAGGGCACATGAAGATGTATATGCTCCTGCCCAGCTGGGAAAGCCTGTCTGCTGGGACCACGCCCTAATGTGTGCTTCCAGTTAGAAGAAGCAGGTGAGAAATTCTTTCTGCCTGCCCACAGAAATGGCAAGACTTAAAATCCAGGGCTGATAAAGTGGACCTTTGAGACAAAAGACAAGGAGAAGAGGAAAGGGGTATGTCAGGGCAAGAAGCCATCGTTGGGCCTTGATAGTGTTTCCAGGTAAGCATCTTTCAGACCACATGGGTGAGCCAGTTTTGCATCAAAGCATTCCTGGAAAGGCATTTAAACACGAATGTCTGGAAAGCACATATGAAGACACAAATTATACCTTGGTGGGAGGTTGGCTCCTGCCCAAAGAGAGGGGGAAAAGAATAAAGCCCTACCCTAATGAACTGTTCTTCAGCTACTGCCTTTTGAGCTGTTGCTCGTTTCCCTTGTTTCCTGATTCATTTATAATGGCCCAGCAGAAGGTCATGTAGGGTTCAGTGTTTACACTTGGACTCTAGCATAGACATAGTAGTTGTCTGGGCCAGCGGTGATATTTCTTTCAGCAGGGAAGGAAAACAAACAAACAAACAAACAAATCAAAGCTAAGATCTGGAAAGCCTGCAAATAACCATGATAATTACCAACAGTGTGTGCAATAAAGGGCACAGGTCCATGTAGGAAGAAGTAACTTGAAGGTGGAGCTAGTTAAGATAAGATGACCTGCGGGATCTCCCTGAGGAGGGACATTCGGGCTGAGACAAGGATCAGGGAAGAAGAGGCCAGGAAGAGGGAGCAAGCCCTAGGCTCCCTGGGACAAAGAAGCGGGGGCCTTCAAGAAACCCAATGACAGAAGAAAGTGAGCTCAGAGATTCAGGCAAGGGTACGCCAAGTGGATGCTTTCAGATTCTCCAGGAAGATGGAAGTTAGACACTATAGAAATAGGATTGGGTTAAATAGGATTTCAAACACTACTTAGCAGGGCACGGTGGCACATGCCTTTAATTCCAGTTCCCTACAGAGAGAGAGGCAGGCAGATCTCTATGATCTGGAAGCCAGCCTGGTCTACACAGTGAGTTCCAGACCAGCTAGAGTTACATACAACAAACAAATAAACAAACAAAAATAAATAAATAACACACTGCTTTATTATTTTGGATATGTTGTGTTCCACACTAGACTGAGTGCATCATGTTTTGTTGAGCACTTGCCTTAAATATGTACTTCATATCAATAACTCTATTCCCACAAATTATTTATCAAATTATTACTGTTGCCAGATAAAGTAACATGTTTTCTTCCCAGTTGTACTGTTGTTAGTTGCAGTTATTGTGTTGTGCTGGCAAGGTTTTGTGCTTCTGGATTCTGCCTTGCACATGCTAGACAGGCACTGAGTGCTATTCCCAGGTCTACCTGTTTACCCACAGACAGTTTCCTTCTAGTTTACATTTAGGGCATATTAAACTCATACATTTCTTCTGCAGACGAGTCCAGTGTTTAGGCACCAGCTTATCTTCCCTCTATGTGTGCCAAGACAGTCATTATCTTGATATGATCTCCTATTCACAACATTTGCAGTTAGCAGGAAAAACAGCTCTGAACCTGTGGTGGCTAGGGATACTGAATGGGCCCGTGGTCCTCCAGCGGATTGTTTCTCTCATTTATTTCATCTATTCATCCACCAACTCATTTTCTCAACTGTTTCCTCAGCATAACTTGTTAGTAATCTGTTGTGAGGCAGGTCCTGCATCATCTTTGGAGATGCAAAGATGAATCAGACAGTGCCTGCCTTCAAGGAGTTTGTCACATCCTGGTAGGGGAGGGAGACATTGAATAACCAATAATGATGCCATGTGACATATCCATAATTATAACAGCAGATGCAAGGATGCCTAATGTAGAGGTGGGTCATTACATTGGTTATTACACACACACACACACACACACACACACACACACACACACAAAGAGAGAGAGGGGAGCTCAATATACACCCTAGGCCTCCTCGAAGTCAGGAATCCCTTGCCCCAGTGCTGGGATGATCAATTTGTCTCCAACTCAGTTAGACCTAGGTCTTAAAGATTTGCTGGGTAAAAATGAGAAGTCACATTACAAGGAAAAGGCTGAATGAGTAAAGATGAGGAACTGCACACTCATATATTTTTCTTTTTTTGATATTTTAACAGGATAATATATGCACATGTATTAAGTAATATAATACCCAAGAAGATTATGAGAACTTCTCTCACATTGTCATCCATGCTGGTATCCCCAGGAAAAAACTTTGTTTTCCTGTTCTGAAGAATAACTCTTTTATGTTAGAATAGTTTCAGGTTTCTTGAAAATGTCTAAGATAGTAAGGAGATTTCTTTATAAGATATAATGCATTTTATTTGTTACTAATAGAGTAAGTTAATGGGATTAATATCTCACTAATATTGTATGTACCTTGTCATAATTACTGAACCTACATGGATATATCACTTGTCCAACCCTTATTTTACCAGCTTTCCTGGGTTTTTGCTTTCTGCCATTTGTCTGTCACAGGACCCCACAGTAAACTTAGTCACTGTGTTTCCTGAGATCTCTCTTAAGCTGTGGCAACTTCTCAGGTTTCCCTTGGTTTTGTTCTTACTCTTTCACATTGGGGAGTAGGAAACCCATCCCAAAGATGTCCACACCTCTGGGAGGACCTAACTCACTCTACTTTAGAACAGGTGACCATGTTAGGCCCTAAGCTCCAGTTTCCCAAAGAAGCAAGCAAAGCTTCTCAAAACAAACAAACAAAACAAAACACAAACAAACAAAAAAACAAAGCAACAACAACAGAACACAGATAATGGGTAATTAATAAGCAAAGGCCCTGACATCTAGCTGAGAGAGATAGCCCGTCCAAGGACGGAGACAGTTCCTAGAAGGCCTGACCAAAAATGATAAAACTAATAATATAGCAACCAATTAGAAATGTACTAATGTAACTGCTACTTACCTGGTCAATCATATTAAAAATGACCTAACCATCCCTAAAATTCCCCTAGTTGTGCTTAAAGGGAGCCTGCGAGCTCTTCTGGTTGTTGCTAGTTTGAATAAGTGACTGACCCCTGCGTGCTGGTTGCTTCTTCAGAATAAACGTTCTTTGCTTTTGCAGACTATTTGAGTCTGGGGTCTTCCTTCAGTGATTCTCTGACCCTTACACTTCATGTCCAGAACCTATGTGTATAACACATGGCACAGCAAAGAGGAAGGTGTCAGGAGGAACTGGACTGTAAACCAGGTCTCTTGTGATGAGAGAGTGACTGAGATCATCCACTGGTCTCAGTGTGACTGCAAGGGTTCTTCAAGGGGGCAAAGAAGAGAGAAGAGAAGCAGAGAAAATGCTGTGTGAAGACTTAGCAGCTGTTGCTGGCTTGGAAATGGAGGGAGGCTTTCAACCAAGGAATGTAGCCAAGAAATCTGGAGAAAGGCACAGAAATGAGGTTCCCCTTAAGTTGCGAAAAAGGATCATAGTCCTGTTAAGACCTGGAAGCCCTCCCAGTAGATCAATCTGTGTTGTGTGAATTTCTCTGTTTGTGGTTACACCCCTGCTCCCCACTCTCAACTCCAGAAGCAAGCTCGCTCAGCCCACTCAATAGGACAAGAAAACAGTGTTTCGGAGTACTCCATTGTAGCTGTTGTGTAACAGTTTCTCCTGAGATTGAAACATTCTGTCAGGCTGGCAATCTTCTTAAGCAGAAAGGTAAACAAATCAAAATAGCTTTAGGAAGTCCCTGAAACAGACTAGATTCATTAGCTGTCTCCCCACCCCGCACTTCGCCAAAGCAAGCAGTACAAGCTGAGCTACCATCACAGAAGATCAAAGCCAAGGTTCAAAGAAGACTCTGAGACCAGAACAGCAGCTGGAAGACACAGAAAATAGCTGAGTTTCCTGGAAGAGGTATGGACCAACTGAGTCACTTGGAAGGGACACTCTCCAACCTGTTCAGTTACACTGTGCAGTGTGCTCCAGCTGCCCACTTTTGTGAGCTGTCACCAGTACTGTGGTGAGCTTTGGTGATGCAACTCTCTTTGAGTCATCTCTGCTCCTGTAAGTTATCCCTCACCAATTTTCCTTTAATACCCAAAAAAACTCATTGGCTCACCAAGTTACTCCTTACTTTGGTCTGTCATAGAGTTTCGTATATGGAGTGAGTAAACACTGTGTAGTGTTTCCCCAGGAGAATTCTCCCATACAACAGTAACCCAGTACTCTCTTCCAGGAAAACCCTGGCTTCTTCAGTAGAATCCTCTGTTCTCTCTGAAAGTCTCCTTCATCTTAGGAGTTCAGGAATGAAAGGTCCCCACAAGCCGTTCTGGCTATATGCTCCTCTCATCCTCCCCAACCCACCATACCCCTTAGTCAGAGCCACATATATCCAAGGGCTGGTCTTGAACTCACCACATAGCAGAGAATGCCCTTGAATTCTGAGCCTCCTGCTTCAGTCTCTGGAGTGCTGAGATTATAAGCATGTGTTACCTCACTGGTTTTATGTGGCTCTGTGGGTTGAACTCAGGGAATGATGCATGCTGGACAAACTCTCTAGCAGCTGAGCTACATCTCCAGACTCCCTTAGGCAGTTTGAGATAATCCCTCCAACACACACACACACACACACACACACACACACACACACGCACATTATGATACCATGCATGTGGTCTCTAAATCCTGCCCCTTTTGTCAACCATTTCTGAAAGTAACACATCTTCCTGGTGCCCAGGGGTGATTATATATTTGTCAGTTTACTGTGCCCCAGCTCCAAACAAGGTGAATAGACCACTTCTAATGTGCTCAGCTCCCACACTCTCTGCTCTTCTAGATTCTCTGGCTTGTGAGCTTCTCCAGGATTCTCCAGGGCTACCCCACTCTTTCCTCTTTGGTTCTACTTGTCCTATAAGACATGCAGCTTTCGGGATGGTTATGCAATACCCCTCTCCATCCCTTTTCTGTCCTTTGAAATATTTCAACTAGTCACCCGTCTCCTACCCTCTTTGTACTTGTAAAATCCTCCTTTTATCCTTCCAGATATTTTAGTAAGATCTCTGAAAGGAGAGGCCACAAACCTGGGTGTTCATCTTCTGTCTTTAACTTGGACAGG
The DNA here is from genome assembly GCF_008632895.1 of Mastomys coucha. Classification (NCBI taxonomy): domain Eukaryota; kingdom Metazoa; phylum Chordata; class Mammalia; order Rodentia; family Muridae; genus Mastomys; species Mastomys coucha. The sequence continues at coordinate 5,325,245 of NW_022196909.1, forward strand.
TACCAAAACACTGGACCCGATGATAAGAGCACAGATAGACCTGCATTTCTATTATGCCTCCAGCACACACTGTCTCTAAGACAGGGCAATTTACTTCTAGAACTCTCAATCTCTTCCCGTGACACAGGGATAATGCTACCACCTACCTCTCAGGTTGCTGAGAGGATCAAATGAAATACTGTTGTTATGCCTGGTGTAGTACTTGACACACAGCAGCTCCTTAATAAATCTGGTGATTGCCATTATGCAAATAGAGAAGATTTACATAAGGCAGAGAGGGACACTTTGGTACATGGAGCCAAAAAAATTTAAATAGCCAAATTGATGTTTTAAATGCATAAACCGTACCACACAAAGAGCTCAGAAAGGACAGGAGTCAGGGAAGTCAGGGAGCTATTTCCATGTCCTACAAGGAATGCAGTGATGGCAGAGACCTGTGCATGAGAGCATGCTGTAGAAAAGATAGGAGTGACTAAAGTCGCCGTTAGAAGAATGGTTTTCAACCCTGGCTTTACTTTGACATCCTTGGACCCCACACCCAGGTCAATGATCATAACAGCTGGAGGGGAGGCCCAAGCATACTGTTTTGAAAGCCTCCCTGTTCTTTTTATTGTGTACCTGATTTGAAAACACAGATGAGTAGACGTTAAAGTATTCAGTACTTGGATTTCTGGCTTGAGTGGTTAGGCTGGGTAACTTTAGAGTCTCAGGCATATGTTTGGGGGATAATTCCCACAACTTCAAGCTGCATTTTGTCCGACCTCCTATTCATAACAGAAGATTGGACGTCTGACCAAATTAATGACAAAATATATTCTAGTGAATTCAGCCTGTCTAATACCCGTTTCGCCTTTAGAGAGAGGTAAGTTGGAACACTTCCTGCCTGGCGTCCCACAGCTGTCAAGAAGAAGTAAGACAGAGCTTTAGGGGGTCCTCCAGAGGCAGTGGCTGCAGACCCTAGCAGAAAATCGGGAAAGACAGTTACAGGCCACTATCCCCAACAGGAACCCACAGAGAGGCCTGCAGAGGCCCCATTTTATTTGTTTAGGATTCACAACTTGTTTACTTTCTAAAGGATCCAAGATGGCCTATTAGATTAATCTAAAGTGTCTGACTTGGACGTCAGCTTAGAGGCCATCAAAGGGGCCTGGAAGAAATGGATGTTTCAGAGTATTGGGATGTATTGTTCTCTGTAACTGGACTATGTTGTACACGGAGTTCTCTGAGTAGACTGCAGGTTGCTTGGTTTTCAGACTTGACCAACCAAGCCTTCTCTTTTCAAGGAAGGACCAGGGTTTTTGTTTTCCATGAAACATGTTTTAGAAAAGTTTTACTACATGTATCCCTTCTCATATAACCAGTTTCTGGAAAGGCAAGAGAAACTGAAGCTAGATCATCAACAGCCCAGCTACTTGGCCTCCGTAGGTATAAAACTCAGCACCGACAGTCCGAGACCTGGGCTTTGTACCAGCAACTCACTTAGACATCTGCATCCATTAAAAGACAGGAGGAACCAGACATTTCCCTTTCATCTCCAGCACTTGGATTCACGTATTTCTGATTAAATTTGAAAGGACAGATAGAACTAGAGTTCAGAATGAAAACGGCCTTCAAGTTTTTTGCTTTCAAGTGTTAATCTGATTGAGTTCAGCCATAATATGTGTTAGAAGAGTCTACTCATTATCGAATCTCTGACAAGAATCTGGAGAGCAAAATTTATCTTTCTGATAAAGTGAAAAGGACACAGATTAGAAGGACACTCTGTACTATACTCTCGGTCAGACCCAAGACTGTCCTGTCTTATCCAGACAGCAGGCAGTGAGAGCTCCAGCAGGCAGAGCCAGCATTTGGTTTGAAAGTATTGACTTGTGAGAATCTATTCAAAAGGAAAGGAATGAACCTTTTTTGGATTCAAGAACAATTCTGATACGCATACATTTCCAAAGTCTGTGGGCCTTTAGAAACCCCAGCCAACCCCACTGGTGCCTTCTTTAGTTTTTCTTCAACCCTAACCAGAGCGATGAGGGGCGGGCATCACTTCCCGATATCATCTGTGAAGGAACTGAAGTTAAATAATCACCCCTGTGCTACCCAGATGGAACACACCCCAGGTTTGTTTCTGCAGTCCCCGACTTTTCCCTTACTTCCTTAACTGTCAGTGGGTACATTGTGCCTCCAAAGGTCTTCTTCATCCGTCATGAAAACTGTGACTTCTGACATATGCTGGTTAGTTTCTTGGTTTTTTTTTTTTTTAATTTTTTTATTTTTGTCAACTTGACACATGCTTGGGTCATCTTGCAAGAAGGAATCTCAACTGGAAAAAAAATACAAAACAAAAGAAAATTTAGATCTGGTTGGCCTGTAGCCAAATCTGTGGGACATTTTCTTGATAAATGATTGATGTGGGAGGGCCCAGCACACTGAGAGTGGTGCCACCTCTAGACAGGTAGCCCTGGGTTCTAAAGAAAGGAGGCTGAGCAAGCCACAGGGAGCAGTGTTCCTGCCTCCAGCTCTGTGCTCCGAGCTCCAGAGTTCACTTTCCTTCATAAGACTGTAAGCTAACGTGAAATACACCCTTTTCTTCCCAAGCTGGTTTTAGTCATGGTGCTTACCTCATTATTAAAAATGAGATACACACTAAGAGATCACAGATCTCTCTGTTAAAACTGTAAGAATACAGTCAAAGGACTTGCACAACAAGCTCAGTATCTGCCTCATTTGTGTGGGTCTTTGGGATATTAATAAAATGCTTTAAGTGTGTTACTTTGTATTATCATTATCCTAACAACTCATTGAGTTGAATTCTTGTGGGTAGAGTTTATCCAACTTGGAGATCCTTTATAGAAACATGACAGTTCACAGAAGATTGGTGACTTGGGAAAGGCAGACGGCTCATGAGCAAGCTACCCAAAAATACCTCGTCCCCAGTCCAAACCCAGGTAGTGGACCTCCATATTGCTAAAAGCTAGAAGCAGGAAGCATACTATACCTAAGGAGTGGCTGGTCATGTGTCAAGGCTTGTTCTACTTATACATCGGTCCCATCCCGGGGACGCCGGGGACGGTCTGTGGAGCAATAAAAGAAGATAATCTTGCAAGGAGAAGGCAAATGGAGAGTAGTTGGCTCCCTCCTCTGCCCAAATATGTCGAAATGGCAGACCAGGTCCAGTGCAAGCAAGGGGTTAAGCCGTCCAGTTTCTAGGCCAACCTGCAAATTCTACTCCTGAGGACCAAATTCCTTTCTCCTCCCACATGGGCTGTGATCACTGGGAAGAGGGAAGCATTCTTCCGGACAAGGATGCCATTGGTCTCTCTCTGCCTCCCAGCCTACAGGATCCCCTCACTGGCAGGTCTCTGCCAACAAATGATAGAAGCATCACATTTCACACTTGATTCACATTCTCAGAAAGGGAACTTCTATTTTAAGTATTCCATTCTATTCAGAAAGAATTTATATCGGACACTGAGGTCAGCACCACAGAGTTTGGGAGAAGCGCTGCTATTATTATTATCCAAATGTGTTAAGACAGTACATTGTGCTACTATCAAATTAAATACTGGAGGAGGAACGGTTGATTGGCGTGGAGGTGATGGGAAAGGCTAGGAACTGATTCGTGTTCTAATTCAGGAAAATAGGTCAAGAGAGCTCGGGGGGCCCCAGGCAAGGACCCAGGTGACCCATTAGCTACCTTCATAACGTTTAATGAAAACTGGCAGCCGGGCAGTGGTGGCGCATGCTTTTAATTCTAGCACTTGGGAGGCAGAGGCAGGCAGATTTCTGAGTTCAAGGCCAGCCTGGTCTACAGAGTGAGTTCCAGGATAGCCAGGGCTACACAGAGAAACCCTGTCTTGAAAAAAAGAAAAAAGAAAAAAAGAAAGAAAGAAAGAAAAAGAAAATTGGTAAAGTGACCTATAGAATGATTTACAAAACATGCTGCCTTGGAATTTGCCATCTCTAAGAATTTCAAAGTTATACATAAAATGGCAAAGAGATGGAGAGAGAAGAGAGATTCCTGGGTTTATTACTTAATTTCTTTCTGTTTTTCCTTAATGTGCTGGCAAAGAAACCAGGGACTTGCCCATGCTAGGCTAGTGCTCTGCCACTGAACTACATCTTAGACACTCTTAATTTCGAATATGACATCTTCCTATACAAATTTGAAATGAGGTCATTTCTAGCATAATCTTCATGATTAGTGAATCACTTAAGTGGACTGCTCATTCTCGGAGAGTGTTTAACTTTGGACACGGACTCCGTAATACACAGAGGTTTTACCCACTGCTATTCATCCGATTTGAGGACTACAGTGCGTAGACCCAGTCCACTCAAAGATCAAAGCAACCTGCGCATCTCTTTACGTTTTCTACCACAGGCTGCATTGAGATCCAGTTTTGGCTTTTTGGTGATAGTTTTGTCACTGTGTGTGCAAATACGGGGAGGACTGAAGCTGAGATGCACAGCAGTCAGCCAGGGTACCACACAGTGCTTGCCCTTCAGTCGGGCACAACTCCACGCAAGGCTTGCCCTTCAGCTTCTTCCGGCCTTGCCTTCTCTTAGCCGTTCGCTGCAGAAACCCCGTCACTTCTTCACCTCCACAGAGAACCAGTGCCTACTTTCTTTCCCAGCCTCCAACATCCCAAGCAAAGAAAACCCCAGATCTTGCTTTCTTGGCATAATTCCGTTTAGCACAACTCAGGCCCAGTTCTCTTTTTTCTCTTTTTTAAAAAAAGGCATAATTTTAAAATTTTCATTTGAAATTTAGATTGAGAAGTGAGTTTTCAACCTTTAAGTTGTAGATGTCAGAATGCAAAATTATAAAGCAGAAGGGCGAAGACTGAGCCTGGCTAAGGTGCCTCACTCGCTGCTCCCTGAAGCAGGACGCTTAGTTCTTCCAGGGCGGATGGGTCTTTCAAAATATGTGGGAGGGGTCTTCAATTTTATTAGTACAAAATTATACAGTCACAAATCTATCATCCACACACATTTCTTCATCAGCAGTTTGCATGCCTGTGTGCCAAACCCTCGGCTAGGTTCTCAGAAAGTCCCAGGGATGCGGATGGGGTGAACCATCCCATAAACGAAATGTCATTCCAGCAGTCACCTATTGCTGAGTGACATGTTCTGCTGTGACAGATGGTAATTCTGCCAGAGCAACCTAGTGGTTACTTTTTTTTTTTTTAACCAAAAAGAGGCATATTTAAAGGAAAAATTTTAACCTATTTTCCCCAACTCAAAATAGAAATGGGGCCATAATGTTAGTGCTATTATTATAATGTGCATTTCATATGCAAAGATGCTGGATCAGATTAGGGGAAGGAAACATTTGGAATGACTCCATTCTGCCTCTCTCCTGAAAGGCTCTCTTGCACAATATTTGAGGTAGCATTGCTCAAAATGTGTTTTATAGCAAACTCGTTCCTCAGAATGTTAACACTGTTCTGGGAAGGGAAGGCTCCAGCATTGTGGAAGTTGGAGGAGTACTTGACAGGAAAGTTAAACAGGTTTCTAGGTGCCTCTGCTGGGTAACATGACTCTAACAGGGCAGGAAAACATATGGGCAAATAAGGACATGGAACCGTAGAATGGGCACACAATCTGGTGTATTGCTCCACTCTCAAATGAAGTTCTAATAGGACAGTACTGAAAACATGGCAACAAATGGGAAGAAACCAAAACCAAACATGCAAGGCTACATGCTGTATGATGCCAATCATACAGGAATGGCAGAGTGGGCACAGTCATGAAGATGTAATGTAATTAGCACTGGCTGGGACCATGAGGAGAAGGAGCGTGCAGAGACAACTAATAGGTATAGTTTTGTTCTTGTTGGGTTTTTTTGGTTTTTTTTGTTTTTGTTTTTGTTTGTTTGGGGGGGTTGGTTTGTGGTTTGTGGTTTTTTGGTTTAGTTTTTTTTTTT
>NW_022196909.1:5332333-5333140 GCF_008632895.1 Mastomys coucha
TGAGTTACTGAGCTCATAGCAGTCCACTTACACTCAGAACGAGCCTCACGCCTTCTCCCTCGCTGGCTCATAGCATGCAGGTGATGCCCTCAGCAACTTATTTGTAGCAACTTAATTCCTTAATTGGTAATCCTGTTTCCAACATCATTTTGATACTTTTTCTTTTTTCTATTTCACCCCTTTCATGTTTTAATTTATTTGAACACATGCAATGTGGTTAATATGGAAAACCAAAACAAAAAACAAAATAAACATGCCACAACCTTTTTTGTTTTTAAAGTAGCTCTTAATTACTTAGAAGTCGCCATATCCTTGGTTTCCTGCTGTTGTTCTAAGATGTGTGCCCATTTATTTTTGTTTCTTCTTCAATATATGACCTGTAACCTATATTGTGGTTTCTGGCTTGTCTCCAGTGTGTCTACGAACTCTTCCCCTCCCCCCTTCTTTTCTTCTGGATATTGAAGCAAAAAGATTACAAAGGAAAAGGAGAACACAACTAAGGTTTACCTGAGTATGCCTCTCTCTCACCTACCTGCGTATGCCTCTCACCTACCTGAGCATGCCTCTCTCTCACCTACCTGAGTATGCCTCTCTCTTACCTACCTGCGTATGCCTCTCACCTACCTGAGCATGCCTCTCTCTTACCTACCTGAGTATGCCTCTCTCTTACCTACCTGAGTATGCCTCTCTCTCACCTACCTGAGTATGCCTCTCTCTTACCTACCTGAGTATGCCTCTCACCTACCTGCGTATGCCTCTCTCTCACCTACCTGCGTATGCCTCTTACCTACCTGCGTATGCCTCTCT
>NW_022196909.1:5334592-5336318 GCF_008632895.1 Mastomys coucha
TGCCTCTCTCTCACCTACCTGCGTATGCCTCTCTCTTACCTACCTGAGCATGCCTCTCACCTACCTGAGTATGCCTCTCACCTACCTGAGTATGCCTCTCTCTCACCTACCTGCGTATGCCTCTCACCTACCTGAGCATGCCTCTCTCTCACCTACCTGAGTATGCCTCTCTCTCACCTACCTGCGTATGCCTCTCTCTTACCTACCTGAGCATGCCTCTCACCTACCTGAACATGCCTCTCACCTACCTGCGTATGCCTCTCACCTACCTGGCTTTAAGGAGTGGTTCCATGGTAACTGTATCAAATAAAGGCGGGGATGCTGAAGAGTGGGAAGCATGCTGTGCACTTGTAGATGGATTCTAAGAGCTGTGCCCGGGAGAGCATGAGGATGCTGTGTGTCTCTGATGACAGTCACTGTGTTAGCATCCTTGAATGACTTTCATCGCTTTGTGGTTAAACCTTCCTAATGAATGCACACACTTCAGTTTCAGAAAATAAGAAATATACAAATGCACATTTCAGAACACATGAAAAAGAGAAAAATCAGGACTTGTAGGGCCTACTTACAAGTTTTAGTTTTTCTGTAAATTAGATATTCAATAAAATTTATCTCAGAAATCTCCTTCTCCCCCATGATCTTGGGTGTTAAAGCACTCCCCCACAGCTATAGCCATTTTGTTTCATGCCCACCAGCTATTTCTTTTCTTTTCTTTTTCTTATCTTTTTTCTTCTCTTTTTCTTTTTCTTTTTCTCTTTCCTTTCCTTTTCTTTTTTCTTTCTTTCTTTCTTTCTTTCTTTCTTTTTTTATTTGAGACAGGATTTCTCTGTATAGCCCTGACTGTCTCTGTAGACCAGGCTAGCCTTAAACTCAGAAATCCACCTGCCTCTGCCTCCCAAGTGCTGGGATTAAGGCATATGCCACCACTGCCCAGATCCAGCTATTTCATACTGTTGGTATGATATGCATGCCAGTCACTGATGCAGAAAAATTACTTGACTCAGAGCAGGGTCATGCTGACCGCACACCCTGTTACATTCTGACGCAGAGCAGGGTCGTGTGTTCATCTTAAGACATTCAACAACTATAAGCTTCATATAGGACAAATTAAAGCTCAATGTAAATAAGGTAAGTAAATAAAGGTCAATAAAACGACTTGAATTAGGGCCAACCACTGGGCAGCACTCCTAGCACCTGTATATGAACTCATTGTGGTTTTTTGTGGGCTTTAGCCTGAGAAATGTTCAGTGCACAGCTTTGAGATGTTGTCCAGTCAATCAGTCTTGAAGTGTATATTCAATAAGCCATCCCTGTTTAACTGAGGTTGGTGTTCATGTGGTTTGTGGGGCGACTCCAGAACTCCAACACTGGGTATGTCTTAGTTTCTTCACCGGTGCCCCTCTTTCTTTTAACCCTTGTGCTTTAAAAATCTGTATTAAACATCTTTTAATAAACCCCAAATCTGCTTTGAAAAAGAAAAAGGTTCCTTTTAGAATTACTACTTTATGGTTCTAAAATTAATTGAGAGGTTGCCGTCATCATTTATCAGTTAATTCATTCAGAGAACACCCACTGAGCATCCCTTAACACAAGCAGTGTGGGGAGAGTTCTTGGGGTGTCTCATCCACAGTGGGGTACCCAGGTGAGCCATTTAGAGACTCGGGAGGACTAGACAGCCGAGAAGATGAAGAGCTGTGAGGAGGAGGGAATGGTTTTTTTTTTTTTT
>NW_022196909.1:5339760-5421153 GCF_008632895.1 Mastomys coucha
TGGGACTGGAGCTTCCTCTGGGTGTTGTGGGACTGGCTGTGGAGCTTGCGCCCAAGGTCTGCTCTCTGGTTTATACAAAGACAAAGACTCAAGGGGCCCGGGTATCTATAAATGTCCAGAGCAGACCGTACAGTTGCCCTGGAGGGCTGCAAAGGGCGGAGCACGACCTGTTCTATGTGTCTAGTGTTTTTCTATATCAGTCACTTTTCATATTTATCTGGTAGAAGTTAGAGAAGAGGTGTGATGGATAGGATTGGTTGCCAACTTGACAGGATGTAGGGTTGTCCAGGAGACAAGTGTGTGGATATGTCCTTGAAAGGTTATCTTCATGAGGTTAGCCTCTGGGTAGAATATGTGAGGAATTATCTAGATTAGGTTAGTTGAGATAAGAAGATGCAATCTAAACTCAGGGAACTCCATCCTAGGGACTAGGATCCTGGACTAATAAAGAGGAGAGTGATCATCTGATCAGTACATTCATCATTCTCTGCTCCCTGGATGCTGATACAATGTGGCCAGCTGCTCAGGCGCCACTGCCTGAAGCAGTCACTGCAATGACTGTCCACTATGACACCCTGACACTGAGTCAAAACAAATCCTTCCTCCCCTGAGGTTGCTTCTTAGTAGCTTTTATTCTTCACAACAGGTAGACATGTAACTAATACTTCGGCTTTAGCTTTGGGTTGGAGGGAAGGCATAACATCCCAGTTCTGTGGCATTGGAAACATGAGGTGGCTGGCTACTTGCTGCGTCAGGGTGAATCAGAAAGCTGAGAAACTAGACCAAGCTATTGTCCTTGAAGCCTGCCCTCTTGCAAGCCACTTCCTTTAGCAAGACTCTACCTCCTAAACTATCACCTTCCCGATAGTGCCAGCAGCATCTGTAGGGGACATTCCAGAACACAGTATTCTCTTCACGTGTCATGTTAAGGAGCTGGGATGCCCATAAACAAACAGACAACAAAAGTGATTTTAAGAGATTTATGATTATCATTTTTAAATTGTGTGTGTGCATGTATGTGTGTGTGCTTGTATGTATGTGCCTAAAGAAATAGGTTTCTGTTCCTCCTGAGAAGCCTTCTACTATAGAAGGAAAGATGCTGTGTTGTTCTACTGACTACACAGTTGGCCTGGTTTTCTTTTCCTTAAAGATTTGGTTACTTTTATATAATATGTGTATGTGTTTGCCTGCCTATATGTGTGTGCACTATGTGTGTGCCTGATGCCAGTTGAGACTAGAAAAGGTCATCAGATTCTCTGGAACTGGAGTTATGAATGGTTGTGAGCACTGTGTGGGTGCTGGGAACTGAACCTGCATCCTCTGCAAAAGCAGGCGCTCAAGAGCACATGTGAGTGCACCTCATGTGCATGTGCATACACACACACGTGCACATACGCATACACGTGCACACACACGTGCACACTCACATACACGTGCACACTCACATACATGTGCACACACACATGCACACTTCTGTGTGTGCATACTCACATACTCGTGCACACACTCATACACATGCACACACATTGTGTGCACACTCAATACACGTGCACACACATACATGTGCACACACGCATACACATGCACACTCACATACATGTGCACACACACGTGCACACTCACACACACGTGCACACTCACATACACGTGCACTCACATACATGTGCACACACATACATGTGCACACTCACATACATGTGCGCACACACATGCACACTTCCATGTGTGCACACTCACACACACGTGCACACTCACATACACGTGCACACACATACATGTGCACACACGCATACATATGCACACTCACATACACGTGCACACTCACACACTTGTGCACATACACATACACGTGCACACATCCATGAGTGGATCTCAGAAAACTAAAGCTGACTAGAATAGTGGTGTCAAGCCAAAGGTAAGCTCCCTCCCAGTTATTACTGTCCGAAGAGCACTTCCCAGAGGAGTTTAACTGGGTATACTTACTGCCGGGCTTTCTGCCAAGCACATGAGCAAAATTCCCATCGCCTTTCCATGGAACAGCATAGGCGGGGTCATGTGACCTCTCCACTGCCTAAGTGTTGGCATTGATTTTAAATCTTAGGATGACTAGCCTGCTCTGTTGAATTAACTAAGACAGCCCACCAACTCTATAGTACCGTCTTGCTTTGGCAGGGATGAAGTCGTAAGCAGGCTTAGAAGAACTGTGAAAGAACCTCTGTTCTCTGATCCTCCTCTGCCTCTGCTTCAAAAGGCAAGAGTGGCTTTGAAAAGCAAAGCCCATGTGAGGATGTCCTTGTCTCCCTGAGGTACCCCCTAGATAGGCATCTACCATGCTCCCGCCTGAAGATGAGCCAGGCTAAACCTAAGGAGGAAGTTACCACAGGCTAAGAAAATGAGAACGAGTCACATTTTCAGGTAAAATAATAACATTTGTTTTTAGAAGTGCTCGAACACAGTTTTGCTTCAACTTACATATACACTCAGGCATCTGAAAGAGTTCCAACCTCATACTGAATGATAGGTCAAAACATACAAACTGTGATCGCTTGCTTCTGCCCTCAAGATAACTCTGCTGGCTTTTCTTTCTTTCTTTCCTTTTTCCTTCCAGCCCCTGTCTTTCCCATCCTCAGGGTCTGAGCACACAGATGAGCAAAGCAGGAGAAAACAGGTTCGTACTTTCTGGCATAGATCCAATTTTCCAATCTTGAAAATACTCAGCCTGTTTCTCCTTTCCTCCTCGCTTTATTGTGTGACTTGAAAGCCACAGCGGAAATAGCTATGGAAACACAAAGAATGAAAGAACACACCGAGGGTGAGCAGAGAGGAAGCCCTCTTAATAGATTTCAAAAGAACAGAACCCGGAGTGATCCTGACTCTTAAAAGATTTACCAGAAAAGCAGGAAAGATTCCAAGACAAAGATGCCGGGACCGATGAAGACAGGAAGTGGGTACTCAACCCGCACCAGTAACTACATACATTATGGCTTCATGCTAACAAGACACACTCAGAATCATAGGAGTTGCCCAACATGGCCTCATGCTTGCTGAGATCATTTGTATCATTTCTACAATTGTGCTGGGGCCTTTCATATTTCTGATGCCTATACAGGTTTCAATAAACTTTTATGTACTGAAGTGTTGGTAGCTTGGCTGCAAACTCCAGGAACTCATTCACCATTCAGGTTTGCTGGAGGGGAATCGATTTGTTCAGGATGGATAACAGAATAAATGGAAGCCCAGAAGAGACAGGGAATCGTGGGCAAGGTGCATCCCCAATAGCCCTCTATTCTGCCCAGATACCTGACAAGAGCCTCTTGATAGGAAGAAAGACTCTGTGGGGAGGGAAGACGAGTGAGGGGAAGAAGAGGAATTTCACTCCATTTTGCATCTATCCATGATGACATCCTCAGTTCTGTTTGTGGGAATGGGTTAGTAAGAGGCTAAAACGTGACATGAATTTATAATCTCTCTATAGTGATGAGATTACATGCCCCCCATCCTTGAGCATAGCATTTTGCCAATTTGATAAGTTTTAAAAAATGCCTTTTTGAATTTTAGTTTGTTCCTCGTGCTACTGCTTAGATAGTTGGTTGTTGGTGGAGATTTCTTTGTGTTTTCCTTTTGAGAGGTACCTACACTAGTACTTCTTCAGGACCAAAGCTCTTAAAGACATGTCAGCTCTCTGCACCCATGGATTTAATAACTACAAATAAGAAACTGTAGTTTTAAAATTATCAACCTTATCAAACAACACTTATTTACACAACATCCTCATTATATTAGGTAACTGTTAAGATTTCAAATCTACAAAAAAAAAATGTGCATCTAAACACTGCCTTGAGCAACTATGATTTAAGTATCCCAGAGGGCTTGGGGACAGTCCCTCAGATACCATGAGTGACTATATTCTGTCTCCACTTCCTCATGGTCTCTGACCTCAGCCTCTCCAGCCAATCACTGATGATCTCCATTTCACCTAGAACCACCATTTACCATTTCCTCTTTAAAACACTCTGCCTTCAGAGATGACGTTTCTTCCTTTCCTTTGACTATCTATTCATTCCTTCTTGGGCTCCTCATCTTCCTGACCTTGGGTCCTAGTGCAAGAGCCTCTCCTTCTATGATCTCATTCACCTACCCATGGCTCAATCACCAGATCGACACCATATGTACACCTCCAAATCACTGGGCTTGAAACACATATTCACAGACAGTAACATCTCTTCTTAGATTATCTCAGGGCCTATGTAACAGGGACCAAATATCAGAGGGAGATAGATCAGCCATAAGGAGGTTAGGAAGTGGCCCAGCCATTGAGCTGTTTTAGGCATATCAAAATATAAAGGCTATGTGTGTTTGTGTGTCTTTCCTTTTGGGAGCCCAAAACATTGGACTGGGTAGCGAGGAACTCTGCCATCGCCGCTGGAATTTGTACATAAAAAAATTGCTACAGACATTTCTTCTTCTTGTTTTCCCCTCAGGTTTGTTAGAAAATATCATCACTATTTTCAGATCCACCTAAGTTAGAAACCCAAAGATCGATAGGTTTCTTTTTCGCCTTGCCTTCCTGCTCATAATCAAATCATATTGTTTATATTCCCAACACACATCCTGACCTTTCTATTCAGCATTAAGTTCAGTCCAAATCAGTGTCATCCAACTCAACCGCAGCAGCACGCTAGCTCGTCATCCTATTCAGACCTTTGCATTGCTTTGAGGTTCTGTCTATGTAGCAGGTGTGTGTGTGTGTGTGTGTGTGTGTGTGTGTGTGTGTGTTGATGTGTGTGTGCACATCATGTGTACAGATGCACTTGCATCGGTGCATAGGTCAGAGGTTAATATTGGACATCTACCTCAGACACTCTTCACCTATCCTTGAACTCATCCACTTGGTTAGACTGGCTGGCCAGTGCTCTCTAGGAATCTTCCTCTATGTGCCACCCCAACACTGGGATTACAGCCATATATAGCCACAGCTAGGTCTTGGTATGGGTGCTTGGAGTCTGAACTGAGGTCCTCATGCTTGCCCAGAATGACTGAACCCTTTGCTGACTGAGCTGTCTCTCCAGACCTTGCACTTTCTCCATGTAAAACTTGATAGTATTATTCACCTTTCTGAACCCTCCATGGTTTCCCCATAATGTATAAACTGAACTCCAAGCTATCTTTCGTAATGGCTCTGTATGTTCTCACCCATGCCTTGTTCAGCCTCACGCATCTGCCCCTCCCTCCACATCAGCCTCCCTTTTGTCCTTTGCATCACTTTGTCTGGCTACTCCAGGGCCTTTGCACACACGGTTTCCTCTTGTTGGCATGTTCGCCATATTTCCTCCTACCCCCTTACACTAACAAGCTTCTTTTAAACTCTTCAAAGAGGCTTTATTGGCCTCTACCAATGCCCTCCTTCACATCTGTACTGTCACCCACTTACAGCCAAGTGGGTTACAGTAAGTGGGTTACAGCCATATGTGACTCCATACAGAGTTCTTTCTTACCAGTTGTCCCTTGCCATTATACTCCAAGATCTGTTTGTTCAGCAGCTTACCCAGAATACCTCGCACAGAGCTTTTGTTCAGCAGCTTACCCACAGTGCCTCGCACAGAGCTTGCCATGTAACATGTTAGGAAGAAATACTTGTTGAATAATAGATACAAATTTCCCTGTTTAGTTTTTCCTGAATTTTAAATTTTTTCTTGATTGGAAAGGGCTGCATACATGTAGTGTATTTTAAATATTAAATATATTAGAACTTTTCATGAGTTCAGTTTATATATTATGGGGATACAATGTTACTAGATGTTAAGCATGTTAGTATCTCTTGCTCTGCTTTCTTTGTGATGTTTTTGGTCAACAGATGCTTGCACATTGATATTTTTGCATCTGTCTTTCTATAATAAACCAAGCTGCCACACTTATGCTGAACTTATCCAATGAGCTCATGAATATTCACGTAACTTTTTTCTATCTTGTACTTTAATGTTTATTTACATTTTGATCTTAAATTCATATTGGATTTGTTCTATGTCCTGTGTTAAGACTTACCTTATCCCAATAATTTTTATTTAGTACTCTTTTCATTGACAGCTTAGTTGAAATGACATATTCAACTTATTATGTGCTTGTAAGTATTTGAGTGTATCTTAGCAGTTTAAAGAAAGGTACCTTCAGGCATCTGTTTGTTCCTGAGTTTGTAACATTGTTTCATCAGCTGATAGCGCCAGCATCCACAGTGTACAAAGGTTTCAGTGTTTTCTCTCTTCCCATTCATGGATTTTTTTTTCCCTTCTAGATACACTTAAAAGAAGAAGAAGAAAAAAAAGGCCCCAGTAGATTTTGAATTGAAATTGCATTTGATTTATATAGTTTAATTTGGGGAAATTGAAATCTTAACATTATTAAGTCTTCTCTCCCAGGAACATGGTCCGGGTCCGTCTTTCCATTTAATTCTTTTTAAATTTATGATTCTTGGGGAAAAAAAAAAACCTGTGATTTTTTTTTTTTTTTTTTTTTTTTTTTTTTTTTTTTTTTTTTTTTTTTTTTACAAATACATCCTACTTCCTTTTAGGTGAACACAGGAGACACTGAGTCACCAAGAGCTTTGACATTCACACTTGCTGACTAGGAGCAGTTTGGTGTGAGCCTGGTGTGTAGTCTCTACCGTGGTAGGTAGTATGCGGCTATAAGAGCACACTCGACTTGCCGGCAGGGCAGGCTGGCAATCTAGAGCAATGCCCTCAGTGGCAGTGGTGTTGAGTGAGATGATTCAGTTTGCCTGTTTGTTTTCCTGGGCCGCAATGTGCCCAGCTTATGCGGTATTTCTAAGCGTGCCTGTGGGGTTGTTTCCAGGTAAGACCATCACCTGGATCAGTGGTGTGAATAAAGCATATTTCTGTCCTCATGTGGGTGGGCACCATCTGATCATTTGGGTCCCTGAGGAGAACAAACAGATGTTCTCCTTTCCTTCTTAACAGCTTGGGCTGGGTCATCAGCCCTCCTGGCTTCTCTGGGACTCAATCCTTAGTCTTCTGGCTTTCCTGAGTTTCCAGTTTGTGGAGAGCAGTTACTACAATCCCTTAGTTCCGTTCTGTATAAGCCAAGTCCTACTAAACCTTATGGTGTGCTCCTACGCATTGTTCTGGTTTCACTGAGAACCCTGACTGAAAGAGTGAGCAAACATCTGGCTCCATCCCGCCTCTGTTGGAGTGCCTCAGATACCTAATCCCAGGGCTCCCATGGAGTGCTGCTATATTTAACCCTGGGAAGACAGCTTGATGAGGCCTCTGCTCACGCCCTGCCCATCCCATTTCCCATCCTCACTCTTAGACTTGGGGACCTGGAACCACTCTCCTATAAACATCCCTAACACTTATTCTTTGTCTCAGGTCAGCTTCTGAGGAAACCTCAAGCAAGACACAAGTCCTTTTTGTGTCTAGTGGGTATTCTAAGTACTACTGTAAGAAACTGTGGTTTCTAACTAGATACATACGAAATCTACTGATTTTTTTTTTATAACTATTGGAAGATATGTGTCCACATAAGAACATACCCAAACACAAGTGTTTGACATGCAGTAATTATAATTGTGAAATTGTCTTACATATATGCTCTTAGAGGCTATAGATTACTGTGTGTACATGTGAGCATATATACATTTATATATATATGTATATATATATACACATAAATATAGATACATTATCTAGATTTACGCACACCCTGTATGTGTGTATACCACATATAAGTATAGACATACTGTGTCTGTATATATATACATACACTCTCATATATGTATACAAGGCAATGTTTATAATTATCAAGGTGGCCCTGCTGAATCACCACCATCATGCACATTAGTCATGTGTAAGCCCATCAAGCTGCCAGGGTAACCTGGGTGTTGGGCAGGGCTGGTTCAAAGAGACGGTGTATGCAGGTGTTCATGGAATTTATAGACTACTAGCCACTCCATCACCATAGCATGAAAGGCCCGGGATAAGAGAATGCTTTGGCCTAGCTGCTAGACTAAGACGAGAGGCCTGGAAGGTAGACTGGGTTTGCCGCTAGGTCTTAGATACTTGCCCATAACCTGCAACTGTTAGATAAAGAGTTTGTGTCATTTTAAAAAAAAATGGGCTGTAGAGAAGGCTTGGCGGTTAAGAGTATTGTTGTTCCCACAGAGGTTCAAATCCCAGCACCCACATGGCAGCTCAGAACCATCTATAATGCCAGTCCTAGAGGATCTGACACCCTCTTCTGACCTGAGCACGCAGCAGGCATGGACATGATGCATAGACATACATGCAGGCAAAACACTCACACATATATAATGAAAAATTAAAAAAAAATTTTTTAAGAGTATTTAGACTTCATGCAACTTTTATTCCACTCATTGCTCTTAGAACCTCACTTCAGCATCATTAGAAGCTGGCTCCCATTCTGAATTCACTTATTACTTTTAATAATATCACAATCAACTCTTTTGGTCTTCGCAAGTAGACAATTACATTAACAGAAAATAGAAAGAATTTTGTTTCGCTGGGCGGTGGTGGCACAGGCCTTTAATCCCAGCACTTGGGAGGCAGAGGCAGGCGGATTTCTAAGTTCGAGGCCAGCCTGGTCTACAGAGTGAGTTCCAGGACAGCCAGGGCTACACAGAGAAACCCTGTCTCGAAAAACTAAAAAAAAAAAAAGAATTTTGTCTCCTCATCTTTTCATACATGTGGCTCCTTCTTATTGTATTTACAAGGATTTCAGAACAATATTAAGCATTAGTGCTGAAAGGAATACCATTGTGTGGCTTCAGATTTGAGTATAAATAGAATGTTTCTGCTTCTCTTTATGGAGAGAGAAAGAGAGAGTTAATGCATAGGAGCACATAGACCTTAGCCCAAACAGTATAAAAATGCACAAAGGCTGAGCTGGTCGCGGTGGTGGCACACGCCTATAGTCCCAGCACTCAGGAGGCAGAGGCAGGTGGATTCCAGCCTGGTCTACAGAGTGAGTTCCAGGACAAAATGGGCTACACAGAAAATCCCTGTCTTTTTTTACTCTATTATTTATTTCTTCACTTTACATCCCAATTGCAGCCACCCCCTCATGTGGCCCTTCTGCCTTCCCCTTCACCTCTGAGAAGGGGAAGTTCCCCTTCACCCTGTGCCAACCCACTCTGGCATCTCTTGTCACTGTGGGACTAGGTACATCCTCTCTCACTGAGACCAGACAAGACAGCCCAGTTAGGGGAACAGGATCCACAGGCAGGCAACAGAGGCAGGTAAGCCCCTGCTTCAGTTGTTAGGAACTCATAGGAAGACCAAGCTACACATCTGCTGCATATGTGTGCGGGTTCTAAGTCCAGCCCTGTTATGCTCTGTGGATGGTTCCTCAGTCTCTGGGAGCCTCCAGGGGTCCAGGTTAGTTGACTTTGTTGGTCTTCTTGTGGACTCCCTGTCCCCTCTGGAAGAAACCCTGAGGAAAGAGACAAGGAAGAAAGAGAGAGAGAGAGAGAGAGAGAGAGAGAAAGAGAGAGAGAGAGAGAGAGAGAGAGAGAGAGAGGAGAGAGAGGAGAGAGAGAAAGAGAGAGAGAGAAAGAGAGAGAGAAAGAGAGAGAGATAGAGAGAGATATGGGGAGAGAGAAAGAGAGGGAGAGAGAGAAAGAGAGGAGAAAGAGAGAGAGAGGAAAGAAGGAAGAAAGAAACAAGAAAGATACAAGATGAAACAACTTTTACTTAAGTTGAAAGGTGCTCTACAAAACTTATTCTTAGTAGAGTTGGTTTTCTTGGTTTAAAATGAGTTCAATTGCCAAGGTCCCTGAATGACGTCAAGCTATTTGTTACCTTCACTGACCGCTTCAGTTTTCTTTCCTTCTGGTTTTGGTTCTGTTTCCGCAGAATGGAATAAGCAGTATTCTTTCTTAAGTGAGTCTGGGGCTTTAAGATCTTAGGGCAGCTGAGCCTAATATGCAAGACAGGAAACTTAAACCTGGATCCCATAAGAGGGACGGAGGGTTCCAGACTCATACATTCCAGGGAGGCATCTACCAATCGCGCATAGCTACACACATACATACACAAACTTGGGTGTATTTTCACATAGATACAGCTCATAAGCTCTGACTATGTAAAGTCATCTTGGACTCCCTAACATGCCTCAGTGTCTACTCAACACTCAGCTTCTCAGGCTCCTAGCAGACAGATTTGTGTACATGTACAAATCATGCATGGCCAATAGTGAGATGACTCAGAGAAGAGAGGTGCTCGCTGCCAAGCCTGACAACCTGAGGTCAATCTAAGGCCCAAATGGTGGAAGGGAGAGAACTAACTCTCAAAGTCATCCATGCTCATGCTGTGGCTTGTGCATGACTGTGCCCATGGGCACACACGCACACGTGTATACATATGCACTCACAAATGTGCACACACACAAATAAATACATGTAACAAATAAAACTTAAAAGCTGTATGAAAAAAGACAACCATTTAGGCATTTTTATAAACACAAAATCTGTAGATGATTTCCATGTGGATAATAGGTGATTAGTTGAGTAAACTGGGATCCTTAAAATGGATGTGCCTTAAAGTAGACCATGTCTTTTGGACTGGGTGAAAATGTTCAATTCTCCCTCATCTCTTGTGAAGTATGACCGACTCACACCCTGCTTTTACTCACCTGGAGAAAATTAGGAGTACAGCACACTGAAAGAGTACAACTAACATTTCTGAAGGATAAAAATTAGGTAAAGGGTTTTTCAAGTGTGACTGTTAATGTTTCTTGTCAATTTGGCAGGATTTAGAGTCACCCAGGAGGCAAACTACTCTATGTGCCTGTGAATGTTATCTTGACTAGAATAAGTAAGGTAGGAGGATCTACCCTAAGAGTGGGCAGTATTCCCTGGGCTGTGATCCTCACAGAAGGCAAAGAGCGTAAGCATTCAGTATTTCTGCTTCTTGACTGTGGGTGGAATGTGACCAGCTGTCACCTCCAGCTCCTGCCCCCCAATGTCTTCCCTGCCATGATAAATTGTGACCTCAAACTGAAAGAAAAAATTCTTTCCCTTAAATTGCTTTTACTGGGGTATTTTATCACAGCAATAGAAAAAGGAAGATGGCCGTCACAGAATAAGTTTTACCCTCCACATACTATGAACAGATGGTTGTAAATTTAAGATTGGGGCCATCTGACACACACCTTGGCAACAATATCCCTTGTCTTCTTAGTATCTGGCTTGATATGGACTGTTAGATCATACAATAAACAAAACAAAATGTTGGCCAATTAAGCAAAGTGATATTCAAAATGAAATTTAGAGGGTGGTAGTTGGTTGTACTTCTACTGTTTAGAACTATCTTATGAATTTCTATTATATACCTTCGTGAAATGTAAAATGCATTTGGTGCTGAAGTGAAATGTGTATCTATTCACCGTCTCCCTGAACACAGTTTACTTACACCGGCTCCTAACATAGTATGATATTCACCAAAGCCATTTCCTTTTCTGCTTGGGAAGCCACTATACTACATTTCAGGTTCCCTTGCATAGAGGAGCAGTCCTGTGGCCAACAGACAATGGTGTGTGCAAACTTAGGACTGGCCCTAAATCCTTCCATGCAATAGCTTCTCCTTATTTCCCAGTTGTTTGAACAGAACGATTTCAATGAAACCCAGGTTTAAATTCTGAACCACATTTGAACAGCTACCCTGTGACTTGAGAGAAATCTAAATTTGTTATGTAAAATCATGGAGATAGAATTGTTTGTTACAGTAACTGGCATTTTCTGACTAATTTATTCACATCTGCATAACTCTGGTCTAATTTTTGATTTCTCAGTAACTAATACTTGGCTCATTCTGGGATGCGTGTCTAGGCTTGATCATGTGACTATAGTTAGCCTGGGCTCTTACAGAAGGTCATTTCATATAAACAGCCACCCAGAGCCCACTTGGGGACACTGGAAGGTATTCCCAAAGAAAGGGAGCCATTATGAGCCAGGAATGACCACTAGAGTTTCTCCTACATGAAGGGTATGAATAGGAAGAGGCTAAGACTGACTGGACCCCTTAAGCTTAAGGCAGGAGAGAAGGCAATATTCCATCCATCTTCCTATTTCTCAGGAGTCCTCATGCCAAAAGACTGTCTGTAAATCCTAGATAATTAACTCTCAGAGACAATCAACCCTCCCTTGAGAAATGTAGATGAAATAAAAGCCAAAAGCTCATTCCTATTATGTCTAAGCAGGCATTGTTTGAGGAAGCTAAGATGAGCTGTAGCCTGTGATCTTTTTACTGAGGACAAATCATGAGTAGAAAGGAAGAAGTTCCTGTTTAATATGGAACATCAATCCCAGAACACAGGTTTCGGCGAGCAACTATTGTATCGGTTTGGTAACTCTGGCTTAACGTTTCAGCTCTCTTTGGGAGGGAGTACCACTCTCTGAGTTGCATGGGGGACCCATCTCATTGTGTTCCATATGCACTGAAGGACTAGAATATTAAGTTCCCTCCTGTCCGAGTCACCTGGGTAGTTCCACCTAAGGACTGGAATTGTCAATAAGCGATACAGATGGGGAGACAGGTTAGGATACATATCTAGATTTTGTTCTCCTATAGTGGTTGTAGTGTGGTAATAGGGGGTCCCCTGAGAGGAGTCCTGGCCAGTTTCCAGGTGTGTGTCTGGGTGCTTGTTCCTTCTTGAGCCGAGTTCTCACCTACCCATTGAATCCATGAGCCAATCTCCTAATACAGTCCTCTTTGGCTTCATTATACATAGTATGTTTTTAATGCTTGCAAGGGAAAAACCTTGACTGATACAATGATTTTCTCTGCCTTTTGCTCATCTTTCTATTGGCAGCTTGATGACAGACCATTTAAACTTGTGAAAACAGTAGCCATATATAATATAAGATCTCCATCTTATGCAGATGTGACTGCTACATTAGATAAAAGGTGAGACATGATCTTCTAAAAGAATTATTTATTTGTTTTATGTATATGAGTTCACTGTCACTGTTTTCAGACATACTAGAAGAGAGCATTGGATCCCATTATAGATGGTTGTGAGCCACCATGTGGTTGCTGGGAATTGAACTCATGGCCTCTGGAAGAGCAGTCAGTACTCAAAACCACTGAGCCATCTCTCCAGCCTGAGACATGTTCTTTAAGAAAAATAATCCTACAGAAATCTGTGACCTTGATCTTGGTGGTCTGGATCTTGACGGGCACATTCTAATGCCTCAGCCAGACAAAAAGGTGTTATACCAGCTGACATTTCCAGCACGGTGTTGTGCTGGTCTCATGGCTTGCTTTCGGGTATCTTCCTGGAAGTAGCAGGTTGACTTATTAATCTCTTAAGAGAAACTCACAGATAAATTTTGTATATATACTTGCAGATTTTGTCTATGAAAAAGTATAAACATTTGGACTTCTTCCTTCTATAATGTTTTATTTTAGTTTTTGAAGTTAGTGTTACATCATTTCTCCCTTTACCATTCCTGGTTCCAACTCTTCCCATTCCTTGTCTTCCTCCCTACTGTTTCTCAAATCCATGGCCTCTTTTTAAATATATATATGCATTCATATTTAAACTCACACACACAGATATATATATATCACAACATTTTTAGTCCACATAACATTACCTGCATGCATACGATCTCAAGGCTGACTACTTGGCATTGGATAACCACCTGGGGGGTTCTTACGTGGAGAACACCATTTCTCTTGCGCACTGCCTTCTCCTGTTGTTCATAATTCTTTGTCTAGAATTGAGACCCCTCGAGCTCTCATTTTTCCATGTTAGCATGTCCATGAGTGTTGTCACTGTTTGAGGCTTCTTAGGTATCCTTGTTGTTGAGACTTCATGAGTCTAATCTCTCTGACATTTCTGGGAGATGTCATCTCACAGCAAGTGTCCTGATTGATCCTCTAGCGTATTAACCCTTCAACATCCTCTCTGCAACGATCCCTGAGCCTTAGGTGCAGGAACTGTGTTGGTGTATTGGCTGAGACTAGGCACTGCCATGGTCTCTGAAATGATCTCCATGTACTGCAAGGAGAAGTTTCCTTGATGGGGTGAGAAGAACATCTACCTGTGGGACATTTAAAATGTAGTTAGGAATCATGCTGGTTAGGAAAGTGGCTGTTATTGGATTTCATCTAAGATCCCTGACTTCATTAGCCCCAGTGAGCTGACTAGGTTTCTATTACCAGACATGGTTTCTCTCTTTCTGAGCAGGCCTTAAGCCCAATTAGAAAGCTGTTGGTTATCACCAAGGTATGTGTGCCATTATTGCACCCTGATGGTTATCGTGCCATGCTGGTGAATCCTGTTCCTAGGCATCACAGCTGGGTAGGGCAACTGGATGCTTTCTCCCTTGAAAGCCTGCATGGAATGCTCTGGTACCATGAAGCTAGTCATCATCACAGAGGCTTTCAGATTAGACCCAGCTCACATCCTTTTGGTCCTATGTCTGAAGTGCATGGTGCCTCAAGAAATAGGGACTTGTCTTCTACCTTGGAGGCAACCAACAATGACAGCAATATTCTGTTTTGGGAGTCACTTGGACAACCTTGATTAACAACTCAAAAGAGGGTTTCTCATGCCTGGTGTTGTTGTTTTGTTTTGTTTTGAGACAGTCTATGTATCTTGTGTGTGAGGGCAAGGCATTGTCAGGCCAGTGGAAAAGTTTCATTTAAACTAAATAATGTATATGTATACAAGTTATGTTTTGTATTTAATTTTATATAGATAGATAGTAATATGACTATGGCTTTTTTGACACCCTTACTATTACTTTACCCACATGCCTCTTCCTTCTGTATTTATCTCTCTCCCCTCTCCCAAATTAACCCCTTTCAATTTTTCCTGTTTCCTCCTCCAATTTGCCTGTACCCTACCACTCCTTTCTATATTGTTCCCCACTCCTGCCATTTTCTCTTCTACTTTCCTGGGCTTTGTAGATTACGCACTCGCACTTGGAACCACAGGTGAGAAAGAGCATGGGATTTTTTATTTTTTCTGGGTCTGAGTCATATCACTCAAAACGATCTACCCATTTACCTGAGAAATTCCACGGTTTCATTTTTCTTTACAGCTGAATATTCCACTGGGTACATGTCCCATATTGTCATTACCTCTTCTTCAGCTGAAAAACATTTAGGTTGTCACCATGTCCTAGCTATTGTGACTAGAATGGCAATGAGTATGGCTGAGCAAGTAGCTGTGTAGTATGATGTCATGTCCTTTGGGCATATGCTGATGTGTGGTCACTTTAGAATGCATTTCCTTTGTACATAGCTGTGTGTCTTTGTGCGGGCTGTGTATGCATATGTGTTTAGAGTTTTCATATGTGGTTGGGGCTGCATTTGCACATGTATGCAATGCCAGTGGAAGCCAGAGGTCAATGCTGGGCTTTCTAAGTTGGTTCTCTAACATATTTTTTAGACAGGTCTCTCTCTGATCCTGGAGCTTCGTTAATGTGTGTTTTGGGGACTGAGACTCATTCTCATGTGTGCAACAGCAAGCCATTTATTCACCCAGCCATCTCCCTTCCTTTCACATTTTTTTTTCAGTTGCAGTAACCATTTTTATTTTCTTGTTGATTGGTAAGAAAACAAAAATCTCATAAGATGGGAAACAGCTTAGCTAATAACACTAAATATACATCGAAAGCAAAACAGGAAATATAGATTAGACAAAACAAAAAAGAACACCAGAATAGAAACAGGGGATTTAAAGGCGAGAGACACAGAACAAACAAAAACCCAACCAAGTCACAACCAAATCTTAGAGAAATTCTAGAACAATGTCTCCATTCTAACGTGTGTAATAGATACTGCCTGTAAGAAAACAAAATTGCAGGTTTAAAGCAAGCATGCCTTGCCTTGGGCAGGCCGGGGACAGTGTTTAAGTCAAGTCCACTTTGAAGACCTTTGGGAGCAGACAAAATGGGAAATGATGCTGACATCGTCCCAGAGCTTTTTCACTTGATATCAGCAAACCCTCTTGTGGAGAAGGAGCCCCTTGAAAGCTATCCTTAGGAAGAGTTGTGGGGGTTTTGTTTTTGTTTGTTTGTTTTTGCAAACATAAGTAAAGAGAAAAAAAAACAGAAGGAGTCTTGCTGGGAGTTGGTTAATTTGTCATTTAGCCATTTTGCCTTCTATTGGTCCACTAATTACATAAAGAAGCCATTTATGCTGCAGATGCCAAAACCGAGACTCCTCTTAAAGAAATTATTAACAATGGAGTGACTTAGTACCATCTGCTCCACAAGGAATTCCTCAGTGTCACCTTCTCTTGTCCTCAGTTTCCTCATCCATCACGTGAGGATCATTTACTGAATAGTAGCAAATTTCTCAAAAGAGCACCGCGGAAAAGACAAAGGAAAAAAATGTCAGCAAAAGAGACTGGTATTTTTAAACTACAGGGGAAATGTACTGAGCAGGAAAGATAACACAGACCTTGAGTGCCGAAGGAAGCCAAGGCTGCTTCGCTTAAACTTACTTCTTAGAAGATTAGGTTTGCTGAGGGGGAGGGGTGAGCCTCTTACCAAAATCATTAAAGAAAAGGATTCTGAACATGTCTTGAAACAGAGCTTTCAGTAAACAGGAATTACCTATAAAGAAAATCAGGAAGGCGAAGTGTTTCTTTTTATGAAGTTACATCCTGCCATAGAAAAGCTGGATCGGAAATAAAGACCGACTGCAGACCAACCCGGCTATTATTTCATCAAGGAAAATCTGAGCAAAAAGCTCAGCTCAGCCACCAGTGAAAACAAGAAAACCAAGGGAAGTTTGAATGCCTCAAGAACCCAGACAAGCAATGGCTACTGCTAAACAGCTAAAGAAGAGCAAAAGCAATCTCTCCTGTGTGGTTTGGGGGTTCTGGGTTGCAGGCCCTTTGAATTTCAGTCATACTTCCCCTTCACTTTTCCTGGGGTATGTGTGCGTGTGTGTGTGTGTGGGGGGCATATTTGGGTACCCAAGAAAATGAGACTAACAAATTATGACTTTCTTATTATTCGTTGCGCGTTTGCTGATTCTAGCTCTCCCAGTTTCTGCAATGGTACTTCTCCACTTTGCTCCTCACTTCCCTAATTTGCCACCGCCATTCTTAACACCTTTCCATTTTATCCTCCCACTCTCAAAGGCGAGGCTATTTCTTTGGAGAAATAGGTTCCCGTGGCTGTGAGGCTGGATTGGCAGGTGCCAGTCTCCACTAGCAAAGCTCACTCCCTGGACTCTCTCCTGCCTACCCCACCAACTCGCAACTCCACACGATCCTCAGACACACACCTCTTCCTTCTCCTCCTCCAACCTCGCATCCTCTCGCACACCCTGTGGCCGTGCGCACGCCAGGCTGCCCGCCACCACAGTAACGCTCAACCCACTCGGCGGCCCCACCCATGGCCGTCCCGCCTCCGACGCGTCCACCAATGGCTGCCGGCGCTCAGCCCTCAGCGGGTCCTTTGATAGGGCAGAAAGACCTGACAGTCTCAGGGCGTGTCCCGCCCCCACTCGAACCCCTCGGGATCCGGAGCAGCCCGAGCATCAGCGAGAGTAGCTGCGAGCAGCCGCGGCGGCGGCGGCGCGTCGGTGCAGTTGCGCCATCTGTCAGGAGCGCAGCCGGCGGGGAGGGGGCTCCGCGGAGAGGAGGAGGGGTCGCCGCGCGCCGGGCCTCCGAGACCCGCCCGCTGGTCAAGAGCGCAGCGAGGCCGCCTCCAGCCGGAGCGTTCCGAGGACACCCCGGGCGCACACAAAGCCGCCACCCGCGCCAGGGAGGGACCGCGCTGCCGGGCCGGGGATACCGGCGCCGCCCCCTCGGCGCTTTGCAAGGCCCACGAGCTCCTGGGCCCCGCCGCGGAGCCGCCGGAGCCGCCTGGGCCGCGCCGGAGGAGGGCGGGGAGAGGACCATGTGAATGTGCTCCGGAGCCGAGCGCCACGCCACGCCACGCAGGTAAGCGACCGGGGATGCGCGGAGCCTCAGGATGCTGCGGAGACGCCCGGCCCAGCGCCCCCGCACGGGCTGCCCCCGCGGCGCTCCCGCCGCGCAGCCTCCAGGGCGCCCCGCGACGCAGGACACTGATGCGGGGTGCCGCCCCGAGGCTGCGCGGGCACCGGGACGCCTTTCCTCGGCCGCCGGCGGGCGACGGATGAAAAAATAGGAATTGGCTTGGGGGCGAGGTTGGCCCAGCTCCGCCCCCGCCCTCCTTTCGCGGCCCCCCGCGGGGACCCGGGCTGTGTGTGTTGTTTTAATGTCAGGGATGATGTAATCACTTAATAATTGATGCCCCGTGCTGCTTTCCTCCCCACCCAACCCCTGCCCCACTCCTCCACCTCCCGGCCTCCTCCCTCGGCGGCCCTCGCGTTCCCCAGCGCATCCTCCTGCCTATTTCTGGAGCCTCCCTTGCACTTCCCCCACCCTCCCCTTCACCCTTCCTGTGCTACCACCCACCCACCCACCCTTCCCCTTTCCCCAGTGCCTGGCCTTGTCTCCTTTTCCTCCGTCCCCCACCCCTGCTCTCTCAAGCTTATTTCTCCTCCCTTTCCACCTCGCTGGGTTTCCTCCCTACTTCCCTAGGTCGGTAGATGTTTTTGTTTGGTCTCCTCTAGGCTCTCTTATCTCTGAGGCCACAGGGACTGGGCTAGAAAGAGGCCACCACGCTTGGGCCCAGGAGGCGTTTGCTGGGACTCACTGGGAGGAGGGATAATAAAATCACCCATTTTGCCCCTCCTTCCTCTAATAAATCAGACTCGCTCTGTGTGTGTGTGAGTGTGTGTGTGTGTGTGTGTGTGTGTGTCACACAAAGAGCCCTTTCAGTTCATAGAGAAGAGACACATAAAGTACCCAGGGCACCATGCTTCTTGTGTCTCATCCCTGGGGCTTCCTTTTCTTTCTGGTGAAGCAGTTGATCTCTTAGTCTTTACCAAAAAATGAAGGCTCCCGGATCCCGGGTAGCAGGTGCAGGCATTTTGCTGTGTTCACAGACTGGTAGCATTGAGTGGCAACTGCAGTTTCCTCAATTTAAGGTGGTGGTGGTGGGGGATTATTTCAGCTGTTTTAGGAGTTGGTATACTTTCAAGGAACCTTCTCCCATCCCTTCTGTCCCTCTTTTTTCTTCTTGGGGGATAAGTACTGATACCTGAGATAGGATAAATTGATGGGGGATCAGAAGAATTTTGTATCTGAGTCAGAATTAAACTGTTTCACAAGAGTGAGGCAGCCTGACTGGATTCTCTAAAGTCCAAGGCTGCTTTGCTGAATGAAGTCTTTTGAACTGTGCTCTGGTCTGCCCAGCTGGGGCTGTGGATAGCAAGGCCTTGGGCTGGCATTCAGAAGACCCTGGAGGTACCACTTGTCTGCTTCAAGGTTGGCTTTGGATGCTCACATCCGTCCTCTTACCACCAGCTGCAGTAGATATCACCCTTTGTGCTCTGTCTCCCCGGCTCCTGCCCCCTGAGTAGCACACGTTCAGACTTCACAGGAAGTGGTTTCAACTCCCAAGCACTGGGGCTAGTTAACTACGAACAGGAACAGGGGATGTAGATGTCTGAATTCAGAACCTATGATGTTCCTCTTAAGGTAGAAATGTAAGTCTCGGGCTTAGTATGTCAAAACTTAGGTCTGCTCTGCTGATTCCTGGATTGTGGGGCCTCAACTGTTGAAAGGAACAAGACTTTCCCAAGTTTACTCTTTAGCTCTTCTATCTGAAAAGAGTTGTGATGCAATAAGCTGACGTCTTTCATGAAATATATGCATATACACACATACACACACATACATGCATACATACATACATATATGCATATACATAAACAGCAGAAGGGTTAATACTGAATGTCTGAAAACAAAGGCTGGTTTGTTGGGATGCCAGACCCAGGAAGGAAAGTCAATCCACAATAGACTTACACTATACTAACCAAGTGAGAGGCACTTATTGATGATAAGATTGCATGAGTGTAAGCAGATGCCAATGCTTTCTAGGGGTTTGCAGTCCCCCCCACCCCCGTCATCTGATGTTCTTGAAGCCCAGACCCAGCACAAATGCCACCTCTGAAGCTGTCACCAGTCTCTCTGCTCCAGACAAGCCACCATGTCTCCAAATGTGTCTTCCAACCCCGTCATCAGATTCCATTTTTGTTTTCTGTCCATTTCTGCCGTTGGGTAGAGAACCTAATCTGGCTTGTTTCATTTTTCTGTCAAGTTTTACTTTGTTGGTGTTACTTGGTGGTTTCATTTAACGAGTGACAAATGTGAATTAGGTCAATGATATGCACCCAACATCTTTTAAAGAGACTCATGTTAGTAGCTATAACAGGCCTGAAAACGTATAATGGTGCAAAACCAAAATATATTTATTTTTGTCCAGCCGATAGCCCCACATAGGTGTCTCTGCTCAGTAGGTAGCTTTCTTCTGTTGTGAGTGATTCTGGGTCCCGTTTTCCCCATCATGCCACAGCTTTCTATAACCTGTTGTAACCTGTTTCAACGGACAGACTGGTGGGATGGAGAGTTGGGGAGGGTGCATCTACCTTTAAAATGCTTTGGTCTGCACACGTCACTTCCACTCCATGTCTAGAAGAGTCATGGCTATATGACCATGTTTAATGGCAGGAGAATCCAATGAGAAGTGTAGGTTAGCCATGTGCTCTGCCTGAGAAAGGCAAAGGTGTGTTAAGTGTCTGGCATAACACTTAACAAAAGCCATCATTGTTTGGTTGCTTTGATTTTATAAGCTAAAGTATTTTCATCTTCAGCATGTTTTTAAAAACCTGGCGTTTTGTCCTTGTGGGGGACCACTTATCAGTGGACAGTCCCTTGCCACGCCGTCATTTAACCCTGGCCCTGTGGTCATTGATGTGGTTCTTTGACCCCCAGAAGTACCTGTCTTGGCCTGGTTTTCTTCTTGCAGTTCTAGAAACTCCAAAGAGACTAGGGAAGATGCTTACAAATCACAGTACCATTTTACTTAGTTTCCTTTACAACTAAAGTGGCGTTTGGTGATAGCAGAGGAGGGCTTCATGGGGACTGGACAGTGCAGACAAGGGAGTGAGA
Organism: Mastomys coucha; assembly: GCF_008632895.1. Taxonomy (NCBI): domain Eukaryota; kingdom Metazoa; phylum Chordata; class Mammalia; order Rodentia; family Muridae; genus Mastomys; species Mastomys coucha. The sequence goes on from NW_022196909.1 coordinate 5,360,803, forward strand.
GTCTTATCTGTAGGTTCCTAAGGCCTGAGCTTGTGGTGCTGTCTAGTCACCGACACAGCTTTCTTTCAAGACAGTTCCTGGTTTAGTTGGGAATTAGACTTTTCCTGCAGCATGTAGGCCAGGTGATACTCCGTCACCAGCTTTCTTGGCTGTGTCTTTTCATCCAGCATGTTACGTGGAAGCTAACTGTGCTTCAGGACCTGGAGTAGGGGAACCGCTAGTGTTCCAAATGGTTCCTGGTATCTACAGATCTCCACAGTAGTGTAGGAGTCCAGCCCTTATCAGTTATCACAGCTGATGGTGTACTTTTATTTTTTTCAGTGACCATTTCCTTACGTTTATCTGTCCTACAAACACTGTGCTGTTTTATGCAAGAAAGCAATTGAGGTAGGGCTGTGGCAGTGAATGCATCGGAGCCCTTGTTCCACAGAAGGCCACAGCCTACTAGAGAAGATGACCATAATACACAATCGTTGACATTTATTGAGCACTTGCCCTGGGTCATGTTCCACTTACATGTTAATCTGAGCAATGATGATATGAAACAATGTCTCTGATAATCACCATGTTACGGATGGGAAGTTAGAAGCTTCAATAGTCTTGAGTAACTAATCAGTTAATGCAGCTACAGTATCTTTGCCCTACACTGCTAGGAGCAGGAGGAGGTAGATGGGAGTGAGGCTTGGTTAGCTGGATTTTGTGGGAAGTCCTCTGTTCCAGGAAAAAAGCCCCACACAGACTGGGATGCTGTAACTAGTTCAGAGCTGGATGGGAACAGTGGAGAGATGGACAGAGGGCTAAGACTGAGCTGAAGGAGAAATTGAAAAGATGTTTTTAAAGTGCCTTCGAGGAGTTTCAAGTAGAGCTGTGGCATGAGCCTCATTAGTATTTTATGAACTAACGTGGTCATAGAGTGGGGCTTTGGCCAGGGTGGACGAGGGCCATTGTGGGAGAATTATTTGCAGAATCTGAGAATGCAAATGAAGGGATGGATGGAAAGAGTTTAGCAGAAAAAGGGAGGAAAGTTGAGGCAGAGTAGAGACATCACTGAAATGATTGGAGGCATGGAGACCAGTAAAGGGGCGAAGGACAACTTCGTTGTGGCCATTTGGACGGTTATGCAGGTGACTGGATGGCTGGGCCTGGAGCTACGGAAGAGGCCCAAGATTCAAACATAAATTTGCTAGTAGCAAATCACAAAATACCTGAAGCTGTGGATATGTCCCTTGGGGAGAATGTGCTAATAGAAAGAATAGATGTGGCCAAGGTGAACCAGTACCAGAAAGCAGGGGCGCAGGCCTTCAGTGGAGGAGATCCCAAATATGGGACAGGCCAGGGGGTTGTAGTAACTGGGGCCAGAGGGGTGACAAGGTACAGATGAAAAGTGCCATGGGGTTTAGCATGGGAAGTTTGGGAACCAGACCAGAGAATCGTCCAGCGACCAGAGAGGTATCTCTCTTGGCACCTGCTTCTCCACAGACAAGTGCAGAAGTTGGATGTGTAATCACAGAGAATCCACTCGGAGTTTTTCAAGGTTAAAGGTCATGGAACCCAGAATCTTTAAGGATCATATAGTTAACAGGCTAATTTCTGGAAGCAAAATGAAATCCAGAGAGAGTTGCTAACATATGCGAAGCACCAACATCACCAGATTTTGAGCCCTTCAGTTCAGGAGAGGGGTGGGGTAGAGTCTCAGATTGATCATCTTGGATGTGTAACCTTATCTTTCTTCACTTCCATTCCTTTATCTTTTTTTTTAATTGGGATGCTAGTGAGACAGATGCATGTGAGTGCAGGTGTCTGAGGAGCGGAGTCAGAGGGGTCAGATCTTCAGGAGCTGGAGATCCAGGCAGTTGTGAGTTGCCTGATGGGGCTTCAGGGAACTGAACTAGGTAGGGTCCTCTCCAAGAGCATAACACATTACTAACCATTGAGTCTTCTCTCTGCTCCCATTTCTTCATCTCTAAATGGAGACCGACTGAATTGACAAATGTAAAGAACTTACAAATCACTATGTGCTTGTTACTGTTATTATATAGCATGTATGCGTGCACGCGCTCACATGCATACACGCCAGCATTAGAGAGCAGAAATTACATTAATATCTTAGTATGTCCATGATCTGTGTGTGAGTGCATGTGTATGTATATGTGCGTGTTTAAAAATGTATTGTGTGTATACTAGGGAGTTTTGAGTGTTTATGATGAGATTTAGTGGAAGATTGCCTGTCTAGAACAAGAAATGTTAGGGAAGCTAGGACATTGGCTTATACGGTGTGGTTGAAACAACGTCTTTGGTGAATCTTTTTAAGAAATACAGACTCTTCTTTTTTTTTTATAATTAGATATTTTCTTTATTTACATTTCAAATGTTATCCCCTCTCCTGGTTCCCCCCACCCCAGGAACCCCCTATCCTATCTCCACTCCCCCTACTTCTATGAGGGTGTTCCCCCTTTTACCCCTGAGAACAGAACATTAAGGCGTTTTGAAGTCAACCCTGTAAAGGCTTTCTTTGTTTTTGTCAGACAACCAAAATTGTAACCTATTTATACTTCAGCCCCATGAGTTCAACTCTAGAATGTATCCTGATTTTGTAAAGGAAAAAGAAACCACAAAGAAAGAAAAAAAACATGCATTTGGTTTCTGGGGGAAAAAAAAGACTTAGGTTATTCAGAGAAATGTGACCATCTTTGAGAGTTTGTAGTTGAGGAAATCTAATTTTTAGCTCAAAACAACCCAAGCAGCCTCGTCACCATTATCTAGATGGGCTTGTGTGACACGTAGCATGGACAGCGTAGGGATAAGTGACACTCTGGACTTGATTAGGGCGCAGTAATCCTAGAAGGATATAAATTCAACTGGATTTACGGCCTAATAAAAATGTGGGAATAGTAGATAATGCTGACTGACTCATGAAACTTTAACAGTGTTTGCTAGACTCGGAGTTGTGGCATTTGGATGAGGGCGCTTCTGTTGCTCTCCGTCCGTTTCCACAGGCCTGCGGTGCGCTTCCCTCAGGGTAGGCAGCCACCTTGCTCTTCTTGGGTACATTTGGGAAGCACATCCATTCTGCATTAGTATGTCTGCCATCTCGAAGTAACACCATGCTGTCCTGGGAAAGTAGAGATTGAGCACCTATTTCCTGTAAGCTTTTGGGGGAGAAAAAAATTACAGTATCAGAAGGGCTTAGCTTGATGCTCATTCCTGTTCAGAAGGCCTTTCCTCAGGGTTGCAAGATTTGGGCCTGTATGCCCCTCACCATTTTTGTTGGGTGTAAAAGATGTACCCAGTTTACCACAGCTACTCATTCTTGGCTGAGTATGCTGGACAGATACCACCAGCCTTTTATTGAACCCTGGGGGCCTGTGTTCACTGTTCTACACACAGTAGCTTTTTAATCATAACAACTCCATGTGACAGGCACAATATTATTATCCCCATTAGTCACACGGAGAGACCAAGGCGCAAAGCCGTGAGGTCACTTGTGCATGTCACACAGCTAATAGCTTGTGAGGTGGGGCCTGGGTGCTTCCTGCTTCTGAAGGCTGTAATATCTCTTCCCTGCCTCCTGTCCACTGCAGTTTCTATGTCGTGTGCTAGAGCACATACAAGCACCTTTACCCGACCGTGAAAGCCCGCTCCTGATGTAGCAATGAGGACTCACTTCCTGAGAAGCCCCTTCTCTGCCCTCCTTCAGGACTCTCACAGCACTTGCCTGCTACCTCCTGTCACCACAGCACAGCCTGACTCATGCTGAAGAGGGAGTCAGATGGGTGGGGGACAGGGAGGACTGGACTTTTACAACGCCATGTAAGCCCTGGGTAAATCAGGGATATATGGGGGTGGTTTGAGAGGGTAAGACACAGCATTGTTCCATGACATTATTAGCCTGACTTAGCAAGACAACTGAAGCAAGAAGGTGGCTTTTGTCTGGGGTGGTAAGTGTCAGAGCTGGGCATCGGAACCAGGTGGTCTGGCTCCAGTGTCTATATCCTATTCTCTCCTTTTGCTCCATCCTTCAGAAGAGATCTCGGCCTGTGAGAGGAGTGTACTCAGGAGCTCCCATGGCAGCACCACAGAGCTAGCGCATTGCAAGCCTTGGCCCTTTGCTCTGCTCTCCACCTTTGTAGAACAGCAAACAGGTAATAAAGCCAGGTTTTCTCTCATTAAAAGGGCACAGTGTGTCAAGGAGTGCGGAGTACCTGCCGGAGTGCACGTCCCCAGGCTACATTATGATTACAGGAGGCCAGGGAGAGTAGAATACTGTGAAATCTTTTCTGTAGCTGGGAGGAGCCGTGGGAAGAGAGGGGGAGGAGGGAGAAGGCAGAGAATAAAGCAAGAAGAGACCCAGCTCTTGTGATGGGAACACGTAGGAACTCTAGAAGTCATCCCCCAGTCAAGAGGTGGAGGAGCCTTGGCCTCTGATACAAGAAGACCTTTCAACTTGCATTTTAAAGGTTTCTGAGTGCCTACTTCTTTTGAGTGTGCTAGTGGGATTTTATTTGGTGAATTCAGAGACTTTATCTTCTTCAGAACTTCCATCTTTGAGGTACCCCAAAATAGCAGGCTTTTTAGAAGTTGTGTAAGGAGTCCATCTGCTTTATATGGAAAAGTAGGGCTTTAATGGAAAATTTAAGATGAGCCAGTTTTTCTTTGCCACAACAAAGTCTGAGGAACTTTCTCCAATCCTCCTACTGACCCCAGAAGTGATCTCTAGGATTTGTACATCTGAGACAACCTGTCCAGTTTAAACCCACCAAGGGTAGCCGATGGCCCATCCGTTCCTCCATTTTCACGCGTTGTTCAGTTCATGACATTCTCAAATACTGGCAAGTGTAAAATTTGGTTTTTGTTTCAATTTTATTTTAATTTCACCGCATGAGCAACATCGGAGTGTTTTGAGAAGCACTGGTTTCTGTTCCCAGTTTCTCTCAGCATGAGGGCATCCCTTTGCTCTAGCTTCTTCTCTAACCCAGAAATGCAAGCACAGCATCTTAACTGTTCTTAGACACAGGAATCTGAGCTGGCTTATCAGCGAACTCTCTAACATGTGGCCATTCTTATCACTCCTCCCCGACAGCGTCGCTCTTAGCCAGTTCTTTGTACACCTTGGTCTGGTCCACATCCTTGGGGTGTGTGTCCTTGTGACTCTGGCTTGCAGAGAACATGTGCCTTACTTCCATGCTTCTTTCTGGATTGAGTGGGGAGGAGGATCCTGGTCCTCCTGTGTGCTAACCACCCACAGGGTAGGAAGAGAAAGACCAGATTCCCGAGGATGGCCTTGTAACCCTCCTGCCTTCATGCCCTTCCTTAGTTATACCAGGCTCACCTCACTGCTTAGCCAAGATGGCTGCCCACTCACGGAATCTTTAACATGGATCATGTGGCCTTGCTTTTATTTCCTTTCCTGGACCCTAGTCTTCCTTTTCCCTCAGAATTCTTCCCGTTTGTCAAGGCCCAATTAGAATCCCAGTCTCCTTATTTTCTTACATTAAGCACTTATCTCTCTTTGTAACATTCTAATACATGATGCTGTGTGTTATTTAAAGACTGATATGAGACATCCAAGGTTCAAAGAGCTTTAGGATTTGCCCAAGTTAATAACTGCAGCTACCAGTTCAGCTAAGAATGGCTCTCCAGGTTCCTAAAGTCTTTATATGAGAGTTGCGACTTCTCAAAGGAGATTGTTGGGCCTTTTTGTGCCAACCTATTGTTTGCTGGTTCATCCTTTGGCTCGTCTACTTGCAGCTTGTAGCAGTGTCACAAGTAGAAGGTCGGGAGATGCTGCTTTGGATGGGCAAGGTCTGAGGCGCAGCTGGCTTCCCAGATATCATGGTATTAGACTGGCGTCCTCCCGAGCGGCGCTCCCTGCCGACTGTGGTGTAGGGCTAGTGAATCTGCCATATCTTGAAAATGGCGTGTGTTTAAAGAACTCTGTTCAGGAGCTGTCGCCTTTTGCTGAAAACTTGGGCTGGTCAGGGAAGTAGTCAGGTGTTCCCCTCTATTACCGTGTTTTCTAAGGGAGAGGAGGAGAGAGGACAAGGGGTGGAGGTTCCCACACTGCAGAGGGACATGCAAGACCAGGGAGGATTTCCAGAGTGGCTCCATGCCTGGAGGAAACTGGGAACATACAGTAGTGGGTGGTAAAAGAAGGGGGAACTGACGGGCCTTCAGTGGCTGTGCCTCAGTGCCTCTGAGGCACAGGAAGCAGGGCCTCACCTACAGTGGACCTGCCATTTCTGGACTTGGCCGTCCGCTGAGCCTCCTGAGCTCTGCACAGGGCAGCTCAGCCTGTGGGAGGACCCTGTGCACGTGGCATCATCTGAAGGATCTCTTTAGCAGGGACAGTGGACTCTGTCCCGAAAAGTAAGGATTCGACACTGCAGCTTGGCTTCAGCCTTTTTTTGTGTCTTTCACAAAAGGGATGGTAGGAAATGAGCTTTTTATAAAATGTTTTCCATGGTTACAGGAGGGATCAGTCCAGTCATTTTTTTTTCCCCAACAAAAGACATAACAGCACAATGGGTGGTGTTTGTCAGGCATTCAGTAAGAGTCTCCGGAGCCACCTGTGAGCTGCACTGGGGTTCCTCATTAATGGTTCCCCTACCTAGCCCTCCCCTCAGTGCTGGGTTTCATGTGCTGGCATGGAAAGAACATTTTCTATGGATGTAGGACAGTTGCAGAAGCAAAAGTGGGTGTGCCGGGTGTTCACTGTTGTTTGAAAGGCTATTATGATCTTTGAGAAGTGGGGGTGGGGCGTATTATTCGCTTTAGCCATGCAGAGTCTAGTTTAAAATCTCCCTGCCTCCTACCTTAAATGTAGGAGGTCACACTCTGCTGTGACAAGATGGTCTTTACCCTTTGCTGCCTTCTAATGTCACCATTGTGATATATTTACTCCGTTTGTTCATCTCTAGCCTCTTTTGTGCGCATCACTGCCAATACTGTCTGTTTTCGTAGCACTAGACCAAAAGGTTGCATTAAATCGCAGAGAGCTGTACACTAATCAGTGTTTTCTGCTTAGTGTTCCTGCATGGTTTTAGGAATCGTTCCTAAAACTGTCGATGGAGTTTATCTTAAGAAAATGTCCCCGTTGTGGGCAGAACCTCATATGATCCACTCTGCTCATGAGTCCTCAGATTCGGTTTACAATCTATGTTCTGTTGGCTTGTTTCTGATTTATAATTTATTTTTACTTTATATACATTGGTGTTCTGCATGCATGTATGTCTGTGTGAGGGTGTCAGATCCCCTGGAACTGGAATTACGGACAGTTGTGAGCTGCCACATGGGTGCTGGGAATTGAACCCCTGGTCCTTTGGAAGAGTAGCCAGTGCTCTTAACTGCCAAGCCATCTCTCCAGCCCCCCAATTCTGTTTTTAGGTAATAACTTGGATGTTCCATCTTCTTGTGCGAAAGTGTTGTGACTCCCTTGCTTGCCTGCCTGCAAGTGGAGGTAAAAGCAGAGACAGCAGGGCACACTGCACCCTTTTCTTTGTAAGAAGAATTCTTTGGAGAATTCTCACAGGTTTGTCTTTATTGAACATACTCTTGTTTTCTTATGGCTGGAGTTGGAGGTAGTTCTCTTAGAGGCCGAATTACTCTGTGGAAAGCGGTAAGGGGTCCCTGGGAAGAATCTGAGAGCATGGTAGAAGAAACACAAGCAGGTGCTCTGTAAGTGCCGGCAGCTCCTGGAAATGGCTAGATTACAGCTCATTTATTCCAAGTATGATCCGAGAGAAGGGATGGAGCTCCTAGTCCACTACATCTAAGGCAGGCCTGTCTTCTTCCCCGTTCCTCATCTCTCCAGCTGTGACAGATGTTCTCTTTTCATTGGATGAAACACCTTGGCCCTGCCCCTTCAATGATTGTCTTTGGGCTCTTGTAGCCCTTTGTCCTTTACCAACAAGGGCGATGTTGGTGAGGCAGGAAGAGGGGGCATGATGCACAGAAGAGGACTTGGGAGTCTAGAGAAAGCTCAGTGAGCACTCAGCTTCTCTGTGTGTAGTGACCAGATGGACCATGGGCAGCTGTGACTAGATGGATCATGGTGTCTGGCTCTCCTTAGGGCAGTTTTGTGACTTTGAGAAGCTGACCTTGTGCTGACCTAGAGTTTAGTACTGATTTGACTAGTCAAGTGACTGGGATGCTCTAAGACACTAAAGAAAACACCATTTGAATCAGCTGAAAGTAGAGCTCAGGGATGGGTCCTTGGCTGGAAGTGAGTGGGAAGGGTCTGATCGCTGGGAAGCTAGGAAGAGAGACAGAATTGAAGAGCTCCTCGTCTAAGGAAACTCAGAGAGATAGAAGGTTCCAGGAAGATGCTGATGCAGGGCTAACTCTTTGTTAAGCGGATTTGTACTCTGCAGTAGAAAACCTATAGACTGTATGGGCACTAGATGTAAAGAATTTAAGAATGGGAAACCCTTAGCCCCCATTGCCCTTGGTTCAAGCGTTAATAAATATTTTGAAAGAGGGATGTGTGCATGTATTGCTTTTATCCTTGATGAGTGTTTGGGACCCTGGGGATGTTACATCATGAGCAGCTAGTTTGACCAGAATAATATCTTCAACTGATACTCAGCTTTCTTTTGATTCCTCCTAATTCTTGTTGCCCTGGTATTCTTCTCCCATTGGGGCTAAGGATTCTTTATAAGAGGAGGACAGAACATGGCCAAGGACAAGAATGTATTGCTCAGCTTTGGACATTCAAGCAGGCCTTTCAAGCATCTTTTGGAGACCAGAGTTAGCCCAAGCCTTTATTTAAGAGGCAGGCTTTCTTAGAAGGAAAATAATAGTGGATCCCAAGGAATCAAACCTCAGAAGGCTGGAATGGATGTTATGAAGCTCAGGAGGGGAAGGACAGTCTCCCACTGAATGAGTTAGTGAGAAGAGCTTATGGAGATTTGGAGAAGTCTAGACTTAAGGAGTAGATGGTCACTGAGACCCAATGCCCCTTCCTCAGGGATTCTTCTAAGAGGTCATTCAGACCTTTGGAGCAACCTCTGCAGGTAGAGTACATGTGTGCCCTGTTACCCATGTGGGACTTCAGAAAGAAACCACCTTGAAGTAGTGGTTATATTTAGGCAGAACCAGCTCTGAAACTCCTGTCCCCTCTTGGTACCCCAAAGCTTGCCCATGGCATGGGGGGAATTCTGAGGGACATATGTACTCTCTGAGTTCGTGTAGAGATGCTGAGAATTCTGGGATCAGAGTGGAGCATGCAGAGAAGTATTCCAGACTTACCCGTAGAGACTGGCTTAAGAGCATGGCTAGATACCGCCAAATCCTAAAGAGTTGACCAGTACGCCAGCATACCCAAGCCCATACCGAAAGGAGGAAGAGCTATCCCATAGGGCCCAGCAAGGGCTTAGCGATCAGGGCTTGGACTGAACCCTCTCCTTACCATTGCCATGGTCTGTAATCTTTCCCTGGGGGAAAGGGAGGACAAGAGGCTTTGAGAGGCACTTAGACATTAGTTTAATTTGACTAATTGCCTGAAGCAACCAATGTACTAACTCCTAAGAGACTGTAGCAAGGTGGTATTTTTCTGTCATAAGCAGAAATGCGATGTTAATAATTAAGTTGGACCCAACCATTAAGAAATAAAGTAGTGTACTTCAGAATACATGGTTGAGATGCCCTGGAAGCCTCAGCAGTCAGGCTGTGTCTTCACTCTGTGGGAGGGCCAGGAATATGCTCTTAAGGAACACTCCTTTGAGGAAGTCCCTGCTTAGTGTACCTGTGTCCGGCTTGCTTCAAGCACGGAGTGAAAAGTTGTACCCTTCAGGCTAGAGCTGTGTACTTGGAGCCACAGATCACAGCGAGGGCTCTGCACACTGCGAGTTCTTCTCAGTGCTGCAGGAGGAGGTCCTCAGGTCAGGGAAACCTATCTTAGAAGTGCAAGCCTTTCTCGGCCTTGCCCTGGTGGTGGAGACTAAATTTTACTATGTGTATAAAATTTCTGCCTAGTTCTCTCTGTTATTTTTAAGTATTTTAAACGTAATGGGGAAATGCTAGAAATTCTATCCCTAAACACAAGGGGAGATGCCCTTCATTTTTATTCAGTCCCCATGTACTAAATAAAGCATCCGTTATGCAGGGATTCATTTCCAAGTATAATTCATAAGTAGTTTCCAGAACACTCAAGTGAGAGGGAGACAAACTCTTTAATTATGTTTCATTTCTCACTGACATGCATACAAGGACGCTGTTACACTTAGGAAGATGTGTTTGAAAACCTGCTGTGTCCTGAAATAACTAGTAATTTTTGAAAGGAAACTTTTTTTTTTTCGGTTTTCTAGACAGGGTTTCTTTGTGTAGCCCAGGCTGTTCTGGAACTCACTCTATAGACCAGGCTGGGCTACACAAAGAAATCCGCCTGCCTCTGCCTCCCCAGTGCTGGGATTAAAAGCATGTACCACCACTGCCCAGTCCAAAAGGAAACTTTTAGGTCTGTTTTAAAAACACTTGTTGGTTGGAGGTGTGGTGAGAGCTGCCTGGTGGGACAATGCTTATGGGTTTTCCTGCCAGAAAATCACCGTGACCCTCTGGGCCGATCTCAGTCCATAAATACGTTCCCTTGTCAGTGAGAGACAGGAGAGTTAGAGATGGGGTGCCATGAGTTAATTGAAAAGAGTCACTAAATATAATTCTAGAAATGTATGTGTGTGTGTGTGTGTGTGTGTGTGTGTGTGTGTATGTGTATGTATATGTGCATGCTGATGTGTTAATTGGCAAGTTAAAAAATTTTGATTTGTGAAATGGTTCTATTTAAAGGCTAAAATGACATGTATAAAACCTAAAAACACATGTATGTACACATTAGAGAAACCATCACTTACCCTGAGTATTTGTGCATTAGCAAGAATGCTGTGATATTTGCTGCTCACTAAATCAGGTTTTAGTGCCATATCACTGGTATTTTTTTCTTTTTAATGAAGAGTGAGTTTTTAATTTTCTCATGAAGTTACTTCAGTCTCTTCAGAATTATGTTTATGGTTGCTTCCTGAAATGGATACCTGTGAGTAGCAGTTATACATACACCATAGTAACTCTGCTTGAAAAAGAGGCTCTTTGCAGGTGCAGATTCCCTGATGAGCACGGAACAAGTTCTACCAAATGGAGGCTCTCCCCAGGCATCCCCGCCCCGTAATGAACTGTGTAAACACTTTTGCCATGCAGTATCATGAGTCTTTCTCCCATACTTTAGACGTACTACCTCCAGTAAGTACCGGCAGTTGACAACTTACTAGGTTGTTTGTGGCGCTTCTGTGTGCTCTGACAGGTGAAGGAGGACCACAGTTTTCTCTACTTACTTCATCTTAGTGTGGCGCTTAAACTTGTGTCCACTTCTAAGCAGGAGCCCCATCAGAAGCCTGCCGTAACCACGATGCAGTTTGAGCATGGGATCCTGGAGGCCTGTGTGTGCTCAGTTTCCTCCCTTGCTTTCGCTTGAACTTGGATGTCTTCTGCTCACTGAGATGCTTCCTTCTGTGCGTTCTTCAGAGATTTCCAAATGGTTTTGAGCAAAATACAGCTTGTCTTGAGAGGCCCCGTTAATCACAGTGTTACGGTGAATCAGGCGGAGTTAGTGTGGTTTCTCATACTTGGACCACCCAGCTGATGTCATGACGCACACTCATGACGTGCGTGCCACTGTGAAGGGCCTTGGACCACCCAGCTGATCTCATGACGTGTGTGCCACTGTGAAGGGCCTTTTACATTCAACAAAGAATTTGGCAATCAGTTTTTCTGAACAGGAGCATATCATGTGACCTGTTGGTTTCTGCTCCCTCATGTCCTTTTGTGTTTAGTAGGATTTTAGCCACTTGCTTGAGGGCAGTTATGAATTTGGTATGTCATAACCAAAATTTAAGTAACTTTCTGCTCCATAATAATTTGAGAAGTAAGACCATAGGTTTCAACATCACAAGTTTACATATCTGTCATCCCTAGAAAAAAAAGAAGTCATTTCATCTCCTGAGTAGAACTTTTTACCATTACCGAAGAATAACAATCACAGGCAGTTCACCTGGGACACATGAAACTTCCAGAAGGTTTATTCCCATCCTCTGAGATACATAGGCACTCCAGTTGACCTTCTTTAAAACTCATGATAAACTAGCCTAAGCCTGGACTCCCTTAACTGTTGAAGGGTTTCTTCTAATAAAGGTAATACATGAAAAAGCTTTCTGTTCACATCATGTACATGCACACATAGGGGCCTAGTCTCCAAATAAGCAAAACCAGTTTAGACCAGCTCATTTGCTTTAGGGGCATGGTATGTCTGCAGTGTTATGATAATGAGCCTTCTGCAGGGGCATGGATGCAGCTTGGATGCAGCCGTCCTCACTAGCTGTCTCACTGCAGAGGCTTTCTGCATCTGAAGTGCTCGGTGGTCCTTCTTCAGCAGATTTGTGATGTGTGTGATCTCAGTCGGGGACACTCCCATGGTGAATAGTAAATATCAAGATACATTTTGTGCTGATTCACATTTATCTTCAATTTCCTTGAAAAACAAGATTTGGGGGTGGGTCTGTAGCTAAGAGATAAAGTACGTGGCATGAAAAAGAAAACCAGAGGTGCCGCACTTAGTTTTAAAAAGCTAAACTTGCATTTTCTCTTTCTCTCTCCCTCTCTCCCTCCCCCACTCCCTCTCTCCCTCCCTCCTTCTCTCTCTCCCTCCCTCCCTTTCTCCCTCCCTCCCTCTCCCCCTTCTCTTGGCCTCACTGTGGCTAGAAAAGATACTGGAAGATTTAAGCATAACCATTCAATAAATGAGAGAAGTGCTATAACGAGAGTGGTTCTTAAAAGCCCTGCAGTAGGTCTGTATCCTGCAGGTACTTAATGCACACTTGCTTTATGTTGTGTGTCTCCTTTGAATTCTGGCTGGCATTTTGTGCATCTCAGGCTCAGCATGGCCAGGGCACGATAACATCTCTGTGACGGGCAGCAGTGAGGAATGCATGTGTCACTGAGAGTCAGGATTGGATGGAGCTAGCCGACCTGAATTTCTCTTGTCCCAGGGACTCATGCATTGAAAGGAAGACCCCTTGTGACATGATTGGGAAGGGCAGGAAAGAGGTAGACTGTAACCGTTGAAGTAAAACTCCTTTCATTGTGCCTTTTGTCTCACTGGTGGGCAATTCTGCATTAGAAAAGTGCCAGACCAGCCGGGCAGTGGTGGCCACGCCTTTAATCCCAGTACTTGGGAGGCAGAGGCAGGAGGATTTCTGAGTTTGAGGCCAGCCTGGTCTACAGAGTGAGTTCCAGGACAGCCAGGGCTACACAGAGAGACCCTGTCTCAAAAAAAAAAAAAAAAAAAAAAAGTGCCAGACCATAGGTGACACCACGCCATAATAGGTGGCTGTTGAAGTGACCCTGAGCGAGGAAGTGAGCCCCACCTTACAATCACCCTGGTCTGATATGGCATTCCCCCGCTGGCCCTCCTTGGGCCCTTTCTTGTTACTGTTTCCCCCGCTGGCCCTCCTTGGGCCCTCTCTTGTTACTGTTTCTGCAGCTCTTCCTGCTCTTCGCCCTTCCAGGCTCAGTTCCACAGCAGTGGGCTCTAAAGGAAGCCCGTCACCGCGGTCACATCATTTCTCCCTTCCTATGTAGACCTGCTCTCCACGGCCCCTCTGACACATACATGCTGCTTGCTTGGTCGGGGTAACAAGCATGATTCTTGCCAAGTTTGTGCATGTGTGTTTGCATATATATGTTTATACATATTTTGAGGCATAGAACTTATTATGACGCACACAGCAGCTTTAAAAGTGCAGACTCATGCTTTTAAATAGAGCAATTTTACACAGAATCTGAGATTTCTAGCTTTTCTTGAAAAAAAAAAAGACATAGCAAAACTAAAATGAAAAATGAAAAACAAATTTTTTTTTAATTGGAGACAGGTCTCACTAAGTATCCCAGGCTGGCCCAGAACTCAAGATTCTTCTGTCTCAGCTCCCAAAGCGCAGGGATTACAAGTTTGCACCACCATGCTTGGTTCCTGCACGTTGTTTTAGTGTAGTGAACTTGACTTGAAATTAGAAGGAAAAACTGAAGGTGATTCCCTTATTTCTTACCCATGGTGGTAAGGAAATTCAGGTCTACATCTCTAGGTTTCTAGTGTTATTTCTATCTCCAAAGACAGTTAAGAGAGCAGATGTACCCTGGACAACCTGTTCCGTCTTCCAGCTCTTCTCCCCTCTTCTTGGAAGAAAGTAAACCAAAGGGAGCTGATTGTTCGCAGTGCGTTAGGTGAGAGGCTTTGTATTAAGCACACGTGGCCTGTATAACTTGGCACAGACCACCTCTGGTTGATGGCGTGACCAGTGAATGCTACCAGGGACATAGGACATGGGGGTAGAGGATCCTTTGAAGTCGTGGTTTTGAGACCATCCTCTTGAGCAACTGTCTTCTGTTGCTTCTCTTTTGTAAGCATGCCACTGTTCAGTTTTATCATGAGCGCCTTTCCAAGGACAGTAAATGGTTTTACACACTATGACATCGTTTCCATAGTAACTAATGTATTTTAGCTAAGAGAGACTGTGATAGAAGTAGGCTAAAAGGGACAGATGCAGAACTGGCACAGTGTAAAATGTAGGGCAGTATGTGTTGTAGTAAAGACATGTCTTTTTTGTTTGTGTTTGCATGTGTGTGTGAGTATGTGTGTGTGTGTGTGTCTGTGTGTATCCATGTGTGTATGCATGTGCATGTCTGTGTGTCTGTGTCTAGGATATTGACTTCTTAATATCCTAATACATTTTTGCTGCATCCAGCACACTTTGGTGTTTTGCCGACACCATGCCTTTGGTCCGTCTTGTTTTTTTGTGTTTCTTTCCTTTAGTGCTGCCCGTGTTTCACACTCCCTTCGGCCTTCTTCTCCGGCCACTCTCCCATGTTTCAGCTCCCGTTTTTTGCAGTTTTTAGCTGGTCATCTATACTGCCTGCTTCCATGTTGCATTTGTCAGCAGGACCTTCCAGTCGGGCTTGTATGACATACTCTGATGCTAAATCCGCAGTTGTCCACATTCATCCTCTAGGGGTTTTAAATTCAGAAGCCAGTGTGCACGTCTGCTTTCAAATGTGTGTGCTAATCCCGAATTTTAAGCAGATATGAAGGATTGTGCCACTCTGCTCAGTGCTTGTGAGTGTGCTTGCGTTGTTTTGATATAACTGTACAAGCCTCTTTTATGCGCTTAGTAAGTCTCCACAGAGGAGCAAGAGTCACTCAGGTTCCTTCCTGACAGAAAGAGAAGTTGAGGCATAGTCCTCGTGGAGTAGACATTACATTTTAAAACATAGAATCATACTTCTACATAAGAACTGAGTTTTAAAAAAAATAAAAAATGTCAAAGGACAGAAATTTCCCTCTCTCCTACCCCCAGGCAGAGCAGTGTGCGAGCGAGCGACTGACACCATAGGAAGGACTCACATTCTCTAGCTCCTCCTTGTCTATCTGCTTTGCACACGTTGTATACCTGCCTGACCCTGGCTGCACCCACAGGCCCAGTCACAGAGCACGTAAGCAGAAGGGCTAGGGATAGCGCTTGGTTTCCCAGCCAACAACAGCTCTCTCCCTGGCTGGGGACCAGACTTTTCTGTTCTAGAGTGTACTCGATTTGTCAGTGGTGAGGGGCATCATTAGGTTGGTAGCATAGACTGCCTAATAGAACTGGACCTTGCACTGATGGTATCTGAGTACATTGTTCTTAGTTGGCAAACTTCTCCTACAGTTTCCCTTCAGGAAACGTGTGTGCTCCCCACTGTGGTGTCCGGGATGAAGGTGTTAGTGATAAACGTTAGATTTGCATGCGCACAGAAATAAATACTGGATCCGCCTTTGTGTAGATGGGGTGTGTCTGGCCTCAGGTGTCATTTCAGAAATGCTCTCCACCCCTTTTTCATTAGCTTGGAACTCCCAAGGAGACTAGGTGGCCTGGACAGTGAGCACCAGGTATGGTTTTCCCTCTGCCTGGCCAGCTATGGGATTGCAAGCATGTGTCACTACACCCCAGATGTGTGTGTGCGTGCGTGTGTTTCTGTGTGTGTATGTGTGTGTATATATGTGTGTGTATGTGTGTGTGTTTGTGTATGTGTGTGTATGTGTGTGTACATGTGGGTGTATGTGTGTGTGTATGTGTGTGTGTACATGCGGGTGTATGTGTGTGTGTTTGTGTGTGTGTGTTTATGTGTGTGTGTGTTTGTGTGTGTATGTGTATATATGTGTATGTGTGTATGTATGTGTATATGTGTGTGTATGTGTATGTGTATTGTATGTGTATGTGTATGTATGTGTGTGTATGTGTGTGTATATATGTGTGTGTGTGTGTTTGTGTATGTGTGTGTATATGTGGGTGTGTGTGTATGTGTGTGTGTGTGTTTGTGTGTGTATATGTGTGTGTGTATGTGTGTATATATGTGTGTGTATGTCTGTATATATGTGGGTGTATGTGTGTATGTATGTATGTGTATGTGTATGTGTGTGTATATGTGTATGTGTATGTATGTGTGTGTGTATGTGTATATGTGTGTGTATATGTGTATGTGTGTATGTATGTATGTATGTGTGTGTATATGTGTATGTGTGTATGTGTATATATGTGGGTGTATGTATGTGTGTGTTCGTGTGTGTGTGTTTATGTGTGTGTGTGTTTGTGTGTGTTCTGGGGGTCAAACTCAGCTCCTTGAGCTTGTAAGGGAAGTGCTTTAGCAACTAAGCTGTCTCCCCAGCCCCTGACTTTTGTATTTTACACAATTTTCAGTGAGTACCTAGAACCTTCTTAAGGAGGCATAGGGACTGTCCACTTATATAAACAAAGAGTAAATGAGCACACGTCGCATTGGCTGAAGCCTGTGTCCTCCTCGAAGCGTGAGAGACTGCTGGCCACCTTTGCCCCTGCTACGCGCTAGGATTTCCCTTGATGCCACCATACCATTATGCTCCAGCTTTGTCATTGCCTGGAGTCACCGTTTACACAGACACTTGATCCCTGTGCCTGCACTGGAGTAGGGAAGCCGGGACCAGAGGCGGCGACTGGACTCTAGTTTAGCCTTGTTAGGGTTCTGTGTCAGCACAACCTAGGGGAAAGTACTAGACTGGGACCAGAATGAATGGTTCGAGGAAAACCCATTTTTCTTAGGGAAATGGGGAGCCCTGCAATGAACGGCCTTGTCTGAGCTAGGACGTGGGCACACAGGGCATCATGGTGGCCGTGACCATGGAAGATTACAGACACTGTGTCTGTCTGCAGCTGCACAGACCTCGGGTAGACCACTGTGAAAGTGGGCCTGTTCTTGCCCTCCCCTTGCTGCCCCCCCTCCCCGGCAGGGAGCCAGGGGCACTCTGCACTGGAGAGCATTGAGGAGCTTCTGTGTGGGTTCTGTCAGCCCCTAAGCTTTCTGTGGGATTACAGCAGAGTCTGTCCCTGCCTGGTCTTTTTTGTGCTTTGGATTCTGAGTTAAGAATAACCGAAGGAACACTTGTCCCTGTTGACAGGCTTGATATGGACGTTGTTATCAAACAGCTATTTTACCCTCCGTGGACACTGACACCACACCGTAGAGCTCTGAGGTTCTTCCTTCAGTTGTGACTGAATGGAGCTGTGATCGCTGGAGCAGAAAGAAGCCATTCAGATGCGATGTGTGTCCAGTAATGTGTGTGTGGGTGGTTCTGGCAGGTCAATGAATATTTTAAACCTTTGCCAGCAGAGAGAAGTGTTGAAGGTGCAATGAAGAGGATACTGTGACAGGGGAAAACACGCCTCATTTTTCTCTCAATCTTCCATTTTTAAGAAAAAATAATGCTCCCAAGTTTTTCGTGGACCTTAAATCTCCTTCACATACAAGATATGGTTATTGCCGGGCAGTGGTGGCACACGCCTTTAATTCCAGCACTTGGGAGGCAGAGGCAGGCGGATTTCTGAGTTCAAGGCCAGCCTGGTCTACAGAGTGAGTTCCAAGACAGCCAGGGCTATACAGAGAAACCCTGTCTCAAAAAAAAAAAACAAAAAACAAAAAACAAACAAACAAACAAAAAAGATATGGTTATAACAATAGTTGATTACATTTCAGTAACTTAGTCATGTGCGTGCGTGTGTGTGTGTGTGTGCGCGCGCGTGCGTGTGTGTATGTGTGCCCGTCATGAGCATGGAGAGGCCAGAGGGGGAGCTTGAGTGCCTTCTTCCATCTCCTTCCACATTTTTTTGGAGGGAGGAGACAGAATCTTTCACTTAGCCTGAAGCTCAGTGTTATCCTGGGATCTTCCTGCCTCCACCCCTCGATGCTGGGTTACAGCAGTTGGCCATGCCTACTGGCCTTTATGTGTGCACTTAGGATTTGAGCAGGCCTTGCCTTCCATAGGACTCTCATCCTCTAAGCCCTCTCCTTAGCCTCCTTGGTCACCTTTTTATTATTTATTTTCATTTTTTTTACATTACTCATATATTTTAGCGCATAGGGTTGAGTTTAATCACCTTTTTTTTTTTAAATGAAGAGGATCACCACGAATGATTTGTGGGAAAATAAGCAAAATTTTCCGATAGGATATTTGTCATTTATTTTAAATCTAGAGCCCCAAGACTACTTTTCAAGAGGTAAGTTATCTTGTGGTTAACTGTGTATAGGTTCAGTTTGTGAAGTAGCATGCGCTCTGTACACGTTGCCTCCCTACCCCAATGCAGTGCACACACAGGGACGAGTGAGGTGGGCTTGTACAGGTTCATTAGTTACTCTGTCACTGCCCCTTGTCACTGCTGTGCTCAGCCATTAGCAGAGATGACACAGCAGCCCCCGGGTGCTCCAGACACCACGCTCAGTGCTCCCCTGAGCTGCCTGCCAGTCTAGCCAGAAAACAATGACAAAGTTCAGTGAGAACACAGCAGAGGGAACGCTAGCTCTTCGTAGAAGTATAGCCAGAGGAAGACTCAAGGATGATTGCAAACTGCCTAGCAGGGAACAACACTCACCCCACAGGCTGGGTGAGATAGGATGACCCTGCTCGGCCCAGTGCTGGTAATGCCTGCAGGCTGCATCTCTTTTTGTGCCACTTCTTGAGTCAGGGAGATGGAGAACACAACACAACCCTCTGGTGAGGAAGGGTGCTCCTAACTCTTGAGGACGTCTCAGTGTAGGCCTAGGTTCTTTCAAAACCTACTTTAATAAGGGTTTTTAAACACTTCACCCTCCCTTCTAGCCCACCACTGACCGAAGGTAGGGGAGAAGAAGGGTTAATAGGAAATGAGGGATTCGGACCTGTTTAGAAGTAATTCTTTGAGGCGATTCCAAACACAAAACAGTAGTGGCAGACCAGTGTAATCAAACACCAAACGCGAATTAGTAGCAGCGGCTTGGTCCAGGAGAAACTTTGAGACTGTGCTGAATCAGAAGCTGCAAGAAGCAGCCGGAATACCAAGTGTTTCTCTCTACGAAGTCACAACAAGTGAAGATCAGTGAAGACCAGCCAAGCATTGCAAGGCGAACCAACGCAAGAGCGCAAGAGCGTTCTCTTTGTCTGTGCCTGTTGCAAACTGGTGTCTCTGCATGCTCAGAAATGTCAAACCAGCCAAAGCTGGAAGATGCCATGTCAAGAGACTGTAAAATTGTAGTCTTGATATTTATTTATTTATTTAGTATTTATATATGTTTTCCATGACAGGGTGATTATCACATGCTGGCTTTACCATGAAGCCAAGGACGTGTTTGAACTCTAACCTTCCTATCTCCCCTCCTAAGTCCTGGCGTTACAAACTTGTACCTTCACACTCAGAAGGCTTCATTGTTAGAGTATTTATGTATTCCCCCAGAGGCTGGATGGAGGGGTATGTGATCGAAGCAGTTGTGTGTACAGTAGCGTCGGTAGGGTTTGGATTAGGAAGTCAGTGGGGTTTGTCCTTTGGTCTCTATTCCTGCAGTAGGCCATATGCTTAGGCATTTATGATTAGCTTTTTCCACTGTGGTGTCAGGGTCACTGTGATCCAAAAACATCAGGACTACCACAGCAAAGATTAAGACATGGAGTATATCCTACTATCCCAAAAGCCCACAACAGATTATACAGGCAACTATTTATAATGTGTGAACAAGTACAGTTTTATTACTTACTCTGCCACTGCATATCTCTGTCTAAATATGCATATCCACATCTACATATGCATATCCACATCATCTACATATCCACATCTCTACTGGCATACACCAGTATGCTTAAAAGTCAAGATAAATCTCCCCTACTCCTAGAAATCTAAAGGTAAAATCTGTATATCCTATAGTCAGGCTTGGATATAGAGAAATCAGGATAGTTGGTCAGTTTTTTAAGTGATTTTAGAAAAACAGGTCATTTTTAATTAAAATATTTGTTTCCTTTAGACATTTTATGCCTAAACCGCATTCTGACTTTCAGAAACAGCTATAAAGACAGACAGTGTGGTTTTAGAAGCAAATGGTACTCTTCATTCTGGATGGGGCTGCCACATACGTTTTCTTCAACATTTATTTTATTCATCCATATTCTCTTTGAAACAAGGTAGCTGGTGCCTAAAAAGACGCCAAGCTGCCTTGCACGCAAGGCTTTGAAGTCAAAACTGTGGCACCCCCCTCTGCGTTTATGGCTGTAAATTCATAGACTCTTTGTTAGTTAACTCCATCTGTTTAATAAGCCTGAAAAAGAAATTGGATGGTACTGTACGTATGTATATATGGATGGATGGATAAGACTGTGCAGGAGTGAGCCAGCAGCTCCAGCTCCAAATGGGCTTTCGGTTTTCCTGTTGGTACCAGTTGCTGGCGTGTTGTGCAGGGAAGGCGCATTCCTTGACAGTTTGCTATGGATTGGGCGTATGGTGTTGCACAATTTTGCAGCAGGCTCGAGAAAAGAGTATTAAAGTCCTTTCGGTTGCTGGAAAAGGTGAGGACTCTTAAAGCCCTCTGTATCGGATGAAGGAGTCACTCACCTTGAAAATAAAAAATCTTGTGTTGTCACCTTTAAGTCAGAACAGGCCTCCTAACCTGTGGAAGAGTCAGAGGAAGGAAGACCCTGGCACAAATGCTGCCTTCAGTTGGATGTCCTTTCTCTGGTTGTAGGCGCTAAGTTAAAGTTTCTGGATAGAGCAGGTCCCAGTGTTGCACAGCTCAGCACTGTGGATCCCCAGTGGGTTAGCCAGTAGAGAGGCCATAGACTGGCAGCGTCATGGTTCAGTCAGGTCAGTGTGTCTCAAAAGCCAGAGAGCTAGGCCTCTATCTAACCAGAGGAAGTCTCCTGCTTGTCTGCAGTGAGCTCATAGTTTGAATGCCCACCTTCAGAAGGCCGTATGTAAGTTTCTCATTTCTTCCCTATGGTCGCCTCCCCCCATTGGGGAGTCATCTTTGATTGTTGAAACAGTGATGCTCCTGTTAATTGTGCATTCGTGTCAAACACTGCAAAAATTCTGTTTTGTATGCGTGGAAGGGGATGCTTTTGATGGGAATAGTAATTCATTGGGGAGTGTTTTAAACCATGGGCTAGGAGGAGAGATGTTAAAGATCATATTGCTGCAAAAGCATACGAATGACAACTAAGAAAGAAAAAATGTTTCTGCCCCTTCCCCTTCAGTTTCCTCCACTCAAGACTTCATACATTCTCCATACATCCTTCAACCATGGTTATTGTTCTTTTAAAATACTTTACTAAAACAGAAGTTTTATTCAGACAGCTAAAGGCAAGTAACAAACTACACACTATGGTACTACAGCGTGTAGGCAAAGGAAAGTGTACACACCAGCTGGAAGTTGCCTGCCTCACCCCGCAAGCTTTAAGGGAGAATGCACATCATCAAAATCCCAGCTCCCAGTGTCACCAGGGGGTGCTGGCAGTGTCACCGGGGGTGCTGGCAGAAGGTCCTAGGGCCATCTTGGGGCTAGCATCCAACAGACCCATCCGTAGAGACTGAGTTAGTGAACGTGCAGCGGAGGCACTGACACCAGGTAACCGGCCATTGCAGAGCTGCCTCAGAATGCGTTTTATGGCTCAGAGCCTGGTGAGCTGAGCAGGAGAATTCTCAGTTCACTGCCAGCTTGCACAGCAGAGTGAGACTTTGTCACGAGAAGGAGAAGAAAAGACAGCCTGGGTTGACAAAGACAGAAGAATTAAGGCAAATTTTGAGCTGGGGCCTGGAAAGAGATTTGTTTTGTTTTGTTTTCCTTTGAATTAGGAAAATCTGTAGCCAGACTTGCCCTCGACCCAGGGTATGATCGCTGGTTTCAGCCTCCTGAGTGCCTGAATGGTGGGATGGTGGGTGTGAGCCATCTTACTGAGCTGAGATACTCATTCCTCATGTCCACCAACCATGCATGACTTATAGAGGCCCTAGGAGCGTGTGTGAGTGTGTGTGTGTGTGTGTGTGTGTGTGTGTACATGTGTGTGTGTGTCATGATTTCTACCTTTTATCCCTCCTGTCCCATGGGTCTTTGCTGTTGCAGGCAGGTGTCTATGGCAACTGCAGAAATTATGTGAATGAGGACAATCTGTAGGCAAACTGATCATCCTTGACAAGTGGGAGCTGTATGGCAGTGCTTTGGGGTAGTTTACATATAGAAACCATGTAGCTCTTTTTTAATGTTTTTCTTTATTTTTTTGTTTTACAGTGTTTGAAAGAAACAGGATGCTGATCTAATCGTGGCAAAAGTAAGTTGACAAGTCCTATGCTGAAGGCAATGCCTTGTGAGTTAGAAAGCCTGTCTCAGTGGAGCCCTGTGGTTGCAGTCAAATGAGAGGGGCTCATAGTGACCTCACAATCACTATGTACCTGAGGGAGGCCTTGAACTCATGATTTTCCTGCCTTTACCTGCAAGTGCTGGGGTTATAGGCATGGCCCCACCAAGCCTCATAGGTTTCTAAGAGAGAAACTGACTTGGAGATTAAATTGGCATACAAAACAGAATCACTTCAGTTTGGATAGTGATGAAATCAGATGTTTTAGCTCCAGGTTAGGTCTCCTCTCCCGAAGTGAGATGGAATGGCTGAGGGATGGGTGCTGAGCCATCCAGAGCAGGGCTCTGCCTTTAGATGAGTGAAAGTCTCCCTGTTAGTCCGTTCCCTGTCACCTTCTCTCCCACCCCAGATGGCTAATGTTCACTGTGCCTGAGCTGTGCCTTTGAATTATGGCTTCTTGGTAATAGGTCATTCTTTCATTCAGTTAACATTTATGTGTCTGTGTACCCACTGGGTTTTAGATGTTATATCGAACTCAGTTGAGGCACAAAAGGATGTGAGAGGGACCCACTTAGGGGATAATGTGCGATGGAGTGACACTGGAGCAGATCTGGAAGCTTAGAAAGGGCTGAGCTACCCAGACAGTAGCTGGTGGACTGGGCGAAGGGGCCACTCCTCCACTCCTTCTACAAGAGCAGTTGCATCTTTTCTGAATTCTTCCCTCCTGAATGGATGTCAGCCATGCTGGCTGCTCCTAAGGAGTCCATTTCTGTCCCACCACATCACCTAGAGTGTCATTTCCATCAGTTCTCAATTCCTTGCCTCTGTGAGGGAGGTTGTCACATCATCATCACTGTCACCACCACCCCCAGCTATACTACCACCATCACCACCTCCACATCCACCTCCACCTCCACCACCACCAACAACAACCCACCACTGTAGCCCGTGCAGTCGTCTCACCAGCAAGAAGACACGCGGACACTAGGTTCCTTCTGCAGCAACGTTTTATTGTCCCATCCATAGGGAAAAAGGGGTCAAGCCCAAAATCCGCACTGCTTATATACACCACAGTGCGGCGTGTCTGCCCACAGCGTGGCGTGTCTGCCCATGATTGGCTGTTTGCTCATTACCCTACGTAACGCCCTGGGATGGGCCGTGACATGGCGTCTTTTTCACTTTACGCACATGCGCAAACAGTTCTCTATGCACATGCGCAAACAGTTGTTTGCTAGGAGTTAACAGCGGAAGTAGGCGCCATCTTGCCATGGCAAATGCCTCTCCAGCTTCACGGCTCCCCACACACCACCACCACTACCACCACTACCACCACCCCACCACCACTACCACCACTACTACCACCACCACTACCACCACCACTTCTACCACCACCATCATCAGGGATGACGTAGAATTATTTCTCATTTTGAATTTCGGTGTGGGTGAAATTTTTCTCTTTGACCTAGAACCCCTTTGAATGTGGGTGATGCATTTTTCTTTTGAGTCAAAGAAATATATTATCTGCCGCATTGATCTAGAGCACTCATAAGTAACCCTGACCCCTTGTCTTAGGCAGGTCTCTGGCTTCCACAGAATTTCCTTCTGTGAACTGCTGCATCAGTGAGCTTTTCAGCTCATACAAACAAGAGCGTCTTAGGGACATAAAAGGACGGTAGTTGAGACAAGACGGAAGAAGCTTTGGAAGTCTCTGTGCACTTGGATTTTGAGGTCAGGAGTTTAAAGACTCTGTTATGGAGGGTCAGTGCGCTGTGACTTTGATCAGCCAGATCAAGCTCATGGCAGAACTTTGGCTGCCCAGAGACATCCCAGTGCTGCCCAGGCTGTGGGCTCGCTCTGCACCCTCAGGCCAGGCAGAGTGAATCAGGAGGGACTCAGCCGGAGAGCCTGTAGAGTTAATCTAGGTCCCTAGTCCCAGGCAAACATGGAGCTTAAAGGAGTCAAGGGGAGGGTAAAGGAATTAAAGTGTTTCAAATCTTTCCACGTTCTGTAAGACCGTAAGCTAATTATCGTTCCTGTAACCTCTGAACTCCCCACCACAAATGTGGTCCCAGCTGGACAAAGTGTTGTACATTTTTACTCCCAGACTCAGGAGACAGAGGCAGGTGGATCTCTCTGAGTTCTAGGCCATTCTAGGGCTACAAGGTGAGGACCCACTTTTTCTTTCTCCTTATCCCCCAACTCCCCCCCAAAAAACAAAAAAGTTGTTCATTTCAGAACTAAGTAAAACTATCCATGTTTTACATTTAGAAACACAAACCTAATGTATTTTTTATTTCTTTGATGTACATAGTGTACGAAAATAGGAAAAGGGCTGTTGGTCACAAGGCTATAGAATTTTCTGTAAGGCCTACCAACGGATGGGGGCTCCTGGAAGCTAGGCTTTTCTGGCTGCCCCTGTCGGTACAGGGCCTGCAGGGACAGCCTGAGTGCCCAGGTATTGAGCAGATCTGACTTACCTTGTCCTGTGGGCATTTCCAAGTACTGGGGATTACAGAGTAAGCGGTGCTAAGAGGTAGGAAATAACGTTATAGTGGCAGGGTGGGTTCTGGCTGCCACTGAGGGCTCTGATCCTTAGTCAAGCGCCTAATGACTTGAAAAAAAATCACTTAACGCCTTACGGGAGTTCACCCGTTGCAAAAACCTTAACTCAGAATTTTTTCCAATCGTTGTTTGAGGGCTATTGAGCACAGTGTAGCAGCTCTTCCTTTTGCTGATGCTTATGCGTGCCAAGTCTGTCTGGTACAGGAGTTCCTGTTGTATAAACAAATCATTTCTGATAACCACATGAGCAGGGAAAAGCCGCTGCCATCATGGTGTTTGTTGTAGGATGGGTGTTTTTACTTTTTTCTCTTGGTTGTGGATTTTTGTGAAGGCAACTCTGCATGGAAAGGAACTTTATTTTGAATGCCAGAGCTCACACATGCGTCAGCATCAGTTCTGAATTACCTGATGTGAGTAGCTGATTGAATAATGTGCTCTGTGTGTGTTCCGCTGACCTAGTAGTACCTACGTGGACATGGCCCCCAACCACGAAGCTACCCCAGGTTCTGTGGTTACAGCAGGAATCCCAGTGAGGTCTGTCTGCATCCGGAACCTTCTTTTTCCCATACTTGCTCCCGTCAATGTATATGTGTACCACCTTCTAAAAAGTTGTAGGGCTAAGTTGTGAGGAAGCAGTGGCATTTCAAAGAGCTCTTCCAGGACACCTCCACCCAAGTTTCTGGCTGATTGCCAGGGTCTTTTTCAAAGATGGCACTGCAGTTGTGTGGGAGCTGTGGTCCCCGTTGAACTGGAATCTTTGCCAGGCCAAATCTGTGCTGAACTCAATGCCTAAATCATAGCAGATCCTTCAAACTGCTAGCTGCAGGCACAAATGAGTGAGTGAGAGCCAGATGAAAGGGCAGAAAGCCAGGGGAAGCCACTTTGGTACGTGGTAAAAATCATGGAAGCAATCCTATTATACACTCAAGAAACAGTGGCTTCTCTTCTCCATCTAGGGATTTTATTTGTAGAAATTGTGCTTGTTAATAGCATTATATGGAGATAAGATGGCCATTCTTTGGTTTTCTCTCCAGAATTACAAAGTGTCAAGTAGACAAATGAATAGCTAATTCTTAAGAGTAATGCAGTCCTGGCAGTCAGAGCAAATCCAGAGATAAAAGAAGACACAAGAGCAAATTGAAAATATCAAAGGAGTTCTATTGTTTGCATTTCTTCCAGCAGTCAGGGGGATACTCCTCTGAGTGTAGATTCTATAAATTTACTACTTTAAATACATAAAATGTGTCCTCTGAAAATAAAATTACATACACATTTTGGTATATTTGGGTAAAAAAAAATGTCTTTTTTTATATGAAAAGCTGATTAAATTGATTCAATTTAGTAATTTAAAACCTTGTTTAAATAGATTTGATTACAATAACACGTACTTCAGTCATAGCTGCTCTCCATGTAGCAGGCTGATTTCCTTGTGCCCCGGATGGCCTTTGTCTCTTAAGTTTAAAAGTGTTTCCAGTGCCTTCCATGACAGTGAAGCCCCTGCCACATCTGCATCTCAGGAAGATCAAGCATCCTTCTAGCTACTCCCTGCAGCTAGAAAGCTGCCCTGAAGAGCTTGGGGACTCTGCCTGTCCAAAGGCACCATGCCCTTCCAAAGCAGAGTTCCCAGAGTTCCCAGAGACGTGCTCCTGCTGGAAGGCTGCTTCCCTCGGACCTGGTGAGACCTGCATCTGGCTCTGTACATCCAGAGCCGCATCATTTGCATCTTAACTCCCAAGGCAGGTGTGGGGCCTGGGACTTTATAGTGGAACTACAAGTCTTGTGAGAAGAGAGATCATCCAGTTCCAAACAGTTGCATTTTTGAATGGGAGGCCACATACTGAGTCCTGCCAGTCTGATTACTGTACAGCTGGGCCACAGGAACCCAGGCTAGCAGGTCTTTCTGCAGTTTGAGCAAAGGATTTTCTGAGCTTGGATGCTCAGCAGCGATGATGCCCATCATCCAGAGGTTTCAGATGGCTAGTTTGAAGGCTATATCAGATATGCCTCCTGTGCCAGTGTGGGGAGGCCATGACTTGGGGTGAACCACCTCCCTGTACATGTGATGGCTACTTTAGGGAGGTAGGAGAGAGAGAGAGAGAGAGAGGAGGAGAAAGAACTCCAGCCTCACTCCCAGCCTTCTGAGGAAGCCATGGCTTCCTGGATGGAATGATGGGCCCACGCTTGTCTTGCCTGCCCATTGGTGGGGATTGGAGAGGTCATCTCCCATGTGCGGTATGCCATGGCCTTTGGCTTTTAGATTGACACATGTATTTTAGGGCCGCCCAGTCCAGGGGACTGTAGGATGAGAGACTTGCTCATCCCCCTGCCCTCACTGGTGGGTTGGCCCATTCTGGTTGTAATAGGCTGAGGACAAATTCAGTCTCACTGAGGATCATGTTTCACACAGCCCACCATCCTGCTGACTGGGGTCAGGCAAGAGAATGGCTTTGAGTTGAGGATCAAGGGGACCGTAAGTTTTGAATGAAGGAGCATGCTTCGAGTTCAGTTTTAGACTCAAAGGCAATCGTTTTTAGTCCCAGGCCATAAATAGTAGTTATGTATCACCCATAATAACTGACCAACTTTCTCTTACATAAATCTCTGGATTGTAAAAGTGCTACTGTCTAAGAAGAGAAAACATGCCCTCTGCCAGCACAAACTTCCCAAGATAATAAACAGCCCTTCTAGACTTTATAAAGCCTGGGAGATATTGATGATAATTGCAAGAAAAGAGCTACAAATAAAAACGTCACTGTCATAATTCAAGTAAAGAGGAACATTTTGAGGTGGATTGTTAGTCCTGACGTAGAACATTTTATCCATTCTTTCTTTAAGCAGCACCAGTGGGTCAGTCTGTGTTCAGGGCCAGCGTTGCTGTGCCCGCTTGTGCCATTTTGCCTCTGAGGAGAATGAAGCTCAACAGAAGAGAAATGACCTACCCAAGGACTGACACCCAGGAAGTGGTCAGAGCCCAAGCACTTCTCAGGCCAGGTGCACCCTTGTCTTTCCACTCTCTGGTGAATGCTCTGAAGCTCAGTCAAGCAGAGGGCAGACATTAGCCATGCATAATTTAACTGGCAATTTTACACTCATCTTTCGTTTTCTCTTCACTGAATTTAAAGGGACTATTTACGGTAGTAAAAATAGTAATGGTATTTTTATCAGGGACAGTGAGAAGCCCCACACCATAAATGTCTCTCTAAACCTGGCCCGGTCTTCTTTGGTGGCCCCTGGAACAGCAAGAGAGTGACCTCAGGCATGGCCAGTATGCTGCGGGCAGTAGGTATGGGGAGGCCGTAGATATGCCTGTCTTCCTGCTGCTGAGTTTAGGGACTGTCGTATCATATTCTCATGTCAGCAGCATTCATCAGTAGAGAAGATGGAGCAGGACGTGGACTGACTGGGAGGAAACACTGCCCTCCTTAGAGCAGAGAACCGCAAGGCCTCAGCCACTTGGGTGTCTTTGCTTTGACACCTCTCTGGTATGGATGCCTTCCTCAAGAGCTGTGAGCTGCTGTCTGATTTCTGTGTGATAGAGGCTGGTGTACTTGGTTCTATGCCTTGTATAGACTTACTGTCTGCAGAGATGGCATGTGAACGACTGATTCTTAATGAAGTCAGTAGAAGAGGTGTCCTAAAAGATGCTCCTTACTGCTTCTAAAATCTTACTAGAAGCACAGCTGCACCTGCTGTGAGACTGGTTGTGTCCCAGCCATAAAAATATATACAAGTCAGTATTTTGCCCTAAAGAAGGTTATTAATGCCCACTTTTAACCCACAACCAGTTTTTAAAATTTTTTTAATTTTATACATCGGTGTAGTGCCTGCATGTGTGTCTGGTGAGGGTATCAGATCTGGAACTGGAGTTACAGACAGTTGAGAGCTGCCATGTAGGCGCTGGGAATTGAACCTGGGTCCTCTGAAAAGAGTAGTGCTCTTAACTGCTGAACATCTCTCCAGCCCTCGACCAGTTTTTGTTTGTTTGTTTGTCGTGGATGCTATCACAAATTATTGCAGAATTGGAGGCTCGATATATTCCCTGACAGCTTTAGAGATCAGAAGTTTAGCATTAACGTTGTCTGCAGGCTCATGCTACCTCTAGAGGCTTGGGGAGAACCCATTGCTCCTTCTGGAATCTTCATGTGTCCTTGGCTTGAGGCCTGTCTTGTTGTCTCTCTTCCGCCTTCATGTCACCTCCTCCGTTGTGTACACTTGTGTCATCTCACAGACTGTATCTTTCCACAAATGCTAGCCCAGTGGGAGCCAAGCTCCGCACTTATCTAGGTAGCAGCTCCATTTTGCATGGAGCTCGTGTTGGGTGAAGATCCTGCATACTCATTTCATTTCTTCTGGATGCTAGAAGATCTGGTTCCCTATTAACAGCCGGGTGTGATCAGCTTAGGGTCCAGAGGAAAAATAGATCCATGGGTTGGGCCATGCTCATGCGCATGCGATGGTCCTAGCTCAAACAATGTCGTAAGTGTGGCATGAGGGGAACTCTTTGACAGATGCTTGGCAGTAGAATCTCTGCCTGAGAGCATCATGGAGCCACGAGCAGGCTCTAGACGCTTGAGCCTAAAGAGTAAAAGAAAACCCCAGTCCAGTGTCACGGCCCTAGCACTGATGTCATTTTGAGTGCCCTTGGCCTAGATCCTCATCCTCTCATCTCCTGGGAGGGAGTCACCAGCAGAGCTGGTAAACAAGGTGAGCTGTCTAGCTGAGCAGATTGGATGGTGAGAGGCAGGTGTTGACGCCATCCCACATGTAGACCTGTTAAAGTCAAAAGCAGATTTATCTCTTTTAATTTGCTTGTGTGTAGATTTTTGAGTCAGTTTTGGCTATCATTTTAACTTGCCGAAATACCTTGAAATCTCTGTTTTTTTCTAATTAATGGGTTTTTCCCCCTTTTAATCTGTGTATCCATTTCTCATGACTTCTTTAAGGACAACTTGATGAAAATGTTGACTGAGGAACAATGTGCAAAACTCTGTCCCAAGAGCATGCTTTCCTGGGATGTTGGTGCCCTAGGGTGGAATCCTTTATTCTCTCCACAGTCCGCAGAGCAGAATCCTCACTTGTCCAGGGTTTCCCATCAAGCTTATTAACGTTAGGCCTCTGAGTGACTGTCTAGTGCTTTGCTGTACCCAGGGTCTAGTAATCATGTGACAGTGCCCTGACCTGAGTCTGTGATGAGGGTTCTGGGTTAGCCACTGTACTGAAAGGTCCTTCATTGGTGTCTGTGGTTTTAAATTCTGAGCCTATTTCCTGTCACATAATTAGTGTTTCCATTGCTTTGACAAAAACACCCTGACTGAAACAAGTTCAGAAGGAAGTGGCTTATTTGGCCTATACGTCCACATCACTATTAATCATCGAAGGAAGTCAGGACAGGAACTCAAACAGGGCAGGACCTGGAGGAAGAGCTGATGCGGAGGCCATGGAGGGTGCTGCTCACTGGCTTGCTCCTTGGGATTTTCCCAGCCTTCTTTCTTACAGAACACAGGTCCACCAATCCAGGGATGACACCAAACACAACTGCCTGGGCCCTCCCCAACCAATCACTAATTAAGAAAATGCCCTACAGGCTCTCCTGAAGTTGCTTCTCGTGGAGGCATTTTCTCAGTTGAGGTTCCCTCCTCTCAGATGAGTGTAGCTTATGTCACGTTGACAGAAAACTGCCCAGCACAGGTACTGAGTGCTTTGTTTCTTAAAGGAGGGGCAGGAATTCTATGCTCAGATGTAGCAAGCTATGTGTGTGGGGTGTGTGTGTGTGTGTGTGTGTGTGTGTTACACACGTGTGGAAGGCCAGGCGACAGCCTCAGATGTCATCCCCAGAGCTGTCCACCTCCTTTGAGATAACGTCTCTCGCTGGTCTGGAGTTTACCACCTAGGCCAGCCTGAATGGCCAGGGAGTTCCAGGGCTTGGGGATCCTCCTGTCGCTGCCTCCCTGCTGCTGGGATTACAAGAGTGTACTAACACGTCTGCCATTTTGATGTGGGTTCTGGAGGTCAAACTCGGGTCTTCATGCTTGCAAGACAAGCACTTTGCCAGTTATCCTCCCAACTCCTGGCTCCTAGTCTTTCTTTAAGGGCTCCCCTCTACTAAAGATGGTTCTCCAGGTCTGTGCGTTCCATAGAGAGCTCCTAGCCGGTGATTATGGCTACTGCTCAGAAGATGTTGTAGGTATGCCATTCAGTCGCGAATATAGTCAGAATGTAAAGTGAAGGAAACATGACTCCCTGCATGCTGTCTTGTTGACAGGAATGAGTCAACAGTTTGTCAGCTTTGTGGCCCTTCCAAGTGAGAATTGAAACGACTAAGATCGCCTCAGAGTTGCATGTGGGGTGTACAACTCTGTAGAAAGGGCGGGTCCATCGAGAGTCCTGAGCAACGCCTGACCTCAGCGTGGACAAACCATGAAGTGCTATCAGGAAATCATAGATGCCGTGTGGAGTGTCCAAAGACAGGGCTCATGCCACAGCACCTGAAGCAGGGGAGCCCCCGGTTAGAGCTGGGTCATGTCTGGCCTTTCCCTGTCACCGGGCTGAGTTGGCCAGGGGTTGGCTAACTTCCCAGCTTTAATGTAGATTTATACAACAGGGCAGAGGAACCCTTCCTTCCTCTCTGCCTGGCTTTCTTCTGTAGCTCCGTCAGGATTCAGTGTTATAGTAATTTAAAACAAGCAAAGAGAACCTTTGTCTGGGGATGACTTTGTCCATCTTTAGAAGAACATTTTTTAAAAATAGACCTTCTAGACCAGAGAAGATAATAATTTGAAATGTTAATTAACTGCCACTTAGCTTGTTCTACTGTTATAAGATAGAAGAAGCACCTTTTTCCCTTTATGAAAGAGCTGGACGTGCATTCAGCTGTTGCTTATGGAAAAAAGTAAAAGCAAATTTGATAGTGGGAAAACATTGGAGTAGCCCTCAGATATGCAGGTGAGTGAGCAGTGTGGTAGTGGGCCACTTTGAGCTGTGAGTCTGGGAGGTCATGGGTCAGATATCAGAGCCCATCAACCGCTGGAAGGAACCCAGGGTGTTTACTGTAGTTCCTCATATTTGGATTTCACTAGTTTCGGCTACCAGTGCAGTATCTTTTGCATGTCTCTGTTCTGTAATGATGCAGAGGGTACGATCAGGGTCTGTTTTATAGATTTTACTGTATCAGAATAAGATTGCTTGGAGGTAAAAGTAAAGAGCTTGGGGAATGATCACTTCAAATCGACAGAGCAAATGTGTTGTTCAGGACAAAGTACTTGTTACCTGTTGGGAATGCAACTTTTCTAACCCGTTGTCTCCATCTGTCTCTGGAAGGTGAAACCCAATTCAGTGAGTGTCTTATACCCGTTTTCATAAAAGTCTAGGCAGCCATCCTTATCCCTGATCCTTAACCCAGAAGACCCCATTCCTTCTCTGTCAGCGCAGGTTTGAGATAGCTCATGGCCCATTTCTGCTTCCTTTCCTATCAGCCTGTCTCCTGACTGGGTTACAGTCAACAGTGTGGTTCACTAACCTGAAGGAACCCCCAGGTTCAGGTGCTTCTCCCACAGCCTTACTTTGTTGTAGTCTGCCACCTCTGTTTGGAGTCTTCCTGGTTCACCTGTTACTTTGTACTGGTTCTCTTACCATTTCCTGTGGCATTCAGAAAGACCTACTAGCCCAGCCCTTTGTCTTTGACTGCCGAGCTTTGTGGGTACCCCCTCTATCCCTCTACCCAGCGTCAGCCTTCCCTCACTTTGTGGGTACCCCCTCTACCCAGCGTCAGCCTTCCCTCACTTTGTAGGTGCTCCCCAGCATCCCTCTACCCAGCGTCAGCCTTCCCTCACTTTGTAGGTGCTCCCCAGCATCCCTCTACCCAGCGTCAGCCTTCCCTCACTTTGTGGGTGCTCCCCAGCATCCCTCTACCCAGCGTCAGCCTTCCCTCACTTTGTAGGTGCTCCCCAGCATCCCTCCACCCAGTGTCAGCCTTCCCTCACTTTGTAGGTGCTCCCCAGCATCCCTCCACCCAGCGTCAGCCTTCCCTCACTTTGTAGGTGCTCCCCAGCATCCCTCCACCCAGCGTCAGCCTTCCCTTAACTTTTTTGCGACCACCTTTCATGCTCATGTTTCAGTTCAACATGGTCTCCCGTGCCTGATGGAAATAAACTCATTGGAGGAAGAGAATGTGTGCTGTTCTGTTTCTGGCTGTGATGCGGATGGTGTGAACTATTCTGAGGAAGTAACAGACAACCTAGATCCAATAGTTAGAATAGGTTTCTCTGAAAGTTTTAATTTAGAGTTGAAGTTACTGCTCAGTGGTTAGAACACTCTCCTAGTATGTACAGGGCCTCCAGTCAGTCTCCATAAAGAACCTATTGTGAAGTGTTGTTTCTCTCAGGGCCATATGAAGTGATCTTCTTATACCACTGGCCTTTTTCAAGGTTTATCTGTGTACTGTGCGTGAAGTTAATTTACCTTACTACATGGTATCCACTTTATGAATGTACCACAGATTTTAAGTGTCTTCTCCTGTCAGTGTGTATCCGGGTCATTTCTATTTTTATTTTTGTACGTTTCTGCTATTTTTATCAGTGCTGCTGTGAACATCCTTGAGTGTGCATACTGCAGCAGCTTCCCTATGAGAGCTACCCAAGGGTAGAACTCCTGAGTCAGAGTGTACGTGCACCCTCCAGTCCACTGGAGAATGCCAGATTGGTTTCCGAAGGTTCTACCGTTTGACATGCCTATGAGGAAACTAACTTTGAAGAGGAGGGAGAAGTCTAAAGAAAAGGTGGAAAGCAGGCTTAGCTAAACATTGGACAGGAAAGGGACAGCATCGGGCTGTGGTGAAGTACAGCTGACAGGAAAGGGACAGCATCGGGCTGTGGTGAAGTACAGCTTCCAGTTGAGGAATGGAGTAACCGTAGGATACTGAGGAAGAGCGAGAGGGTTTTAAATTGTCACTGGGAAACAGTAGCAAGCTACCTCATGGACAGGAGTCACATGGCCCCAAAGGAGCAGAGTCCATCTTGCTTGCAGTGGGCATGCCCAGTTCTCTCCTCACCTGTAGGCTCTGTCTGGGAGCAGGTGCTGCCAGGCTCAGAGAGGTCTGGGAGCCAGGTCAGGTGGATGGTCTCAGACTCTGAGGAAGCTCTCACAGCAGCCACAGGAGCATGCAAATATTTGGCCAGTTACCTCCCTCCAGTCACAGTGGCCCCTTGTGCCAGCCATGTTTTGTGTCTTTCCTATTGAACACACTTACACTTATGCACAGTTACACGTTGCAGTCTCTTCTACTTCCTACCTGATGAAAAGTCAGAAGTTCCCAGGGGCTCCTCATTCACTTGACCAGAATGAGAAAAACCAAATGTCTCTGGTGTGAAGAAAAGCAAATGACTCTGAGCTGTGACCCAGTCCTTAGTAACTGACTGACTCAGCAGGGTTTGACCACTGATTTTTAAGCCAGAGGGGTATGTTTGCTTTTCAAAGAATTCCTATTCTTCCAAATGTAGACTAGGGGATGTGAAGCTTCTTTTGTTGCTGTTTCTGAATTGGAAAGTAGAGCATTAAACCATTAAAAGCACGTGGTCTCTGGAGGCCGAGAAGGGCAGCTTTTTTTAACTTGTTATTTTTGAACCCTCTTCATTATTAATAACATTCGTCAGATACATTTGAGTCCAGGCCAGCGAGATCACTGATGCTGCATCTTCAAGATAAATACATTGTAGCTTCTCATTATGTGTTGACTAGTAGTATCGCCTGCTAGACACTTTTGAGGGTGATATTTCCAATTTGAGGAAATACCATGGTGTTCTGTAACTAACACTTGCACACTGCCAGAAAGGTGAAAAAGAACCCTAATGTCCCACACTTGAGTTTGCCTCATTTAACCTGTAAAGCCCCATGAAGTAAAGGCGCGCTCTTAGTTAAAACGTTGACTGCCAAAATTAATAAGAAAGTTGGACAGCTGTTTAGGTGGCTAAATAAGAAGAAAGCAGGAGAGGAAATCACTTGTGGAATATAAGCTTAATTTTGAAAACAAAATTCCTGTGTGGGAAAAGCCTACAGAAACCACACTGGAATGCTAACAGTTGTCTTTGGCATATGAGATTATGGGATTTCCTTGTCTGTGCTTGCTAATGTGACTATAGAGTTTTATGATAAAATTAATTAGAAGGGTGGGTTTAAGGGAAGTCTAGCTGGATTTCAGTTGCTGCTCTCCCACTAACCAGCTCTTTGACGATGGGCAAACATCTTTGCTTGGCACAGGCGCCTCAGGAACTAAAAAGATGTTTCATCTACCCCATTCACAAAGCTGTTGTCAATTGACCTGCCAGAGCCCCCTCTCTCCACTCTTCCCTGGTGAAACTAGCCGCACCCAGAAGCTGTGAACACGTCCTTTTGTCTGGTTTCTGTTCTGTCCTCTTGTGGCGTGGCTCTGATTACGCCCGCCCTCTGGAGACTTCTGTTTTAGCACTGACAACTGATGGTAATTTTAGAGAAATGATTGAGGAGGAGGAAAGACTACTTGGCCTTATGTGATGTGGTGGTTTGAATAAGAATGGCCTTCATAGGCTCATGTATTTGGATGGATAGTCATGAATGTGGCTCTGTATGAAAGGATTAAAGGGATTAGGAGGTGTGGCCTTGCTGGAGGAAGTGGTTCTCTTGGGGTGTGCTCTGATGATGTTCCAAAAGCCCACCGCTCAGAGTCTCTCTCTGCCTATGGATCAGGGTTTAGCCCTCAGCTACTACTCCACGTCTGTCTGCAGGCCACCATGCTGGCTATGATGCTGATAATGGAATAAGCCCCTGAAACTGTAAGCAAGCCTCCAATGAAATGTTTTAGTTATAAGAGTTGCTTTGGTCATGGTGTCTCTTCACAGCAATAGAACAGTGACTACCACAAGAGGGGAAATTTGAAAACTGAATTTTCTATAACTATTTCAACTGTTTTCAATGTGTATTTTGACATACACATATTTAATATGTGTGTAATGGCATTCCTATTAACCTGAGGGCATTCGTGTTAGCTTCCTTTGGTGAGGAACAAATGTGTGTTTGCTAAACAGGCTAGTATTGTTTTTGTTTCTCATTTTTTGTTTTTTGTTTTGTTGTTTTTTTTCAAGACAGAGTTTCTCTGTATAGCCTTGGCTATCCTGGAACTCGCTCTGTAGATCAGGCTGACCTTGAACTCAGAAATCCGCCTGCCTCTGCCTCCCAAGTGCTGGGATTAAAGGCGTGTGCCACCACCACCGGGCCAGGCTAGTGTTCTTGACTTAGATTCTTTGAAGAGAAAGGCACTGATAGCTAAAGTCTCCAGGGCTGAATGTGAGCCCAGAGGTGGTACTGCTGAGACCCCAGGCTGCTGGGAACAGGACCAGAGGTCACAGAGATGGAGAGTCTCATGTACCTCAGAGTAAGTTTGTTCAGGATACAAGAAGGAAACCAATTTCTGAATAGTAGTAGCCAGCGATAGCTTGACCAGAAACCCTGGATAATCTTGCCCTAGGTTTCGGGAATATCTTTAGAACCTATCTGTTCTGTAAAAGCCATATTCATGTGGGCTCAAGTTGTTCTGTCTACTTAGATCGTACTTGGAGCATCTGAGGTCTCCCCAGACTTGTGAAATCTAAACAAGCAAGCAGCAGAAGTACATCTTGCTCTTTTTCAGAGTAGCATCCAAATCTCTTCCCTATGTCCCCTCCAGAATGGCACTCTTCGTTTGCCTCTGGCTGACCTGGGGCAAGTTACTGGGCATGTCGAGAGTCAGATAAGGGCTAGAATCTCTAGGGCCCTCCTATCACAAGAGTCCAAAAATGACTCAGCGATTCCACTGTGTATTTTAAGTGCTGGCATCTTGGAATGTGTTAACTAATTAAAATCATAGGAGATCAGCAACAGTAAGCTCCAGTCACTTCCCGTCCCAGGCTCTGCTGTAGGTGGGTTGGTGGGGATAGCACCTTTCTGAGCAAGGCCACATTTCCTCACGGCCCTATGCCAGCCCAAGTTAGTATGAAGCAAACCAGAATACAGGGATGGGAATTGCATACAAACCAGTCAATTGGTGCTGTCTTTGGGTGTTAGGATGTCACCACATTCTAGGAGCCACAGCAGCTCACCAGGAAGTAAATGTGGGCTTGTTTTCTTTTGTCTAGTGTCTGAGGGAAAAGTGTTACATTAGCTTGCATAATTATTTGGATTTATCAAGAAATGGATCTCTAACATCAGCTCACATTTCCTCAGGACGTCTCATGAGTCACCTGATATGTTGTACATCCCTCTCTTGAACGTCTGGTATGGGGCATAGTCCCATTGGCTTACAGAGACAGATGTGTCTCAGGCCCATGATGCTCCCCCAGACACTTGTGACTTGTCTTTATCCTTTCTTCCTCCTCTCTAGAGTCTGACTGAACCATTAAACCCATCAGATAACAGGAGGATCCCTGTGATAAATTTTACATACTTCCGTCATCTTAATGTAACCATCTTTCTTTTAAAAGGCTTTGTTAAGTCTAAAATTAGGATTGTAAAACTACCTAAGAGAGACAGGAGGGCTCTCCCACTTTCAGAATCCAGACAGTTTGGTTCATCACACTGCTTTACACAAGAAGTAATTAAATGGGTTGGGGAGAATATGTTACACTTATTTATAGTAACACAGACACGTCACATTTGTCATCATTACTGCACACTCCACTTGATTGCATCCTCTTGGGGACTAAAAGGCTGGAACTGTTAAAAGTAGTGCCAGGGGCTGGTTTTGGCTGTCTTTGATCTAGCTGTGAATATAGGTCTTAACAGATCAAGGTTAGGAAAGGTCATCCATACCAGCTTTTACACAAAACATATATTTGCAAAAGCTTAAATGTGTTTTTAAGAGGGGCATGGGCCGTGGCATGGCTAAGG
Source organism: Mastomys coucha (assembly GCF_008632895.1). NCBI lineage: Eukaryota > Metazoa > Chordata > Mammalia > Rodentia > Muridae > Mastomys > Mastomys coucha. Next base: position 5,398,943 of record NW_022196909.1, read on the forward strand.
GAGAGAGGCCACCCCCTCGATCCTCGACACCTATGGCAGGCAGGAGAGCTGGCCCTGCCCCTCAACCAGTGGCTGCAGTACTTGGGAGAGCAGCCTGCACCTTGACTGGAAGCACAGTAAAGCTGTGTGTAGGTGTGGGTGAGCCAGCCCTGGGGCAGTGAGCCTGGAAGACCTTTCCCTGTTCCTTGCTGGCTGCTGCAGCTGGCCAGTGGTGGTGAGCATACGGGAGTGCTGGCGGATTAACCAGCTTAGCTACCACTCAGGCCCGGATCCAAGGCTCTGAATTGACCCACCCCAATATCCACCCTGTCTGTGAACTGCTGGAGCGAGTGAAGGGGCTGATTCTACAGATTCAACATTGCAGGAGCTCCATGACACAGGTCAACAGGGGATATCTGAGAGGAGTTCCCTTGAGAAGCTAATATTTATAGTGCAGCAGAAGCCAGAGACCACGAAGTAGATCAGGGACTCATTGCAGTGAACATTTGTCAGTGATGATATATGGACAAAAGGGTATACTGTGGGACGACTACAGCTGTGACACACTACAGCTTTCAGGACAAGATGGGTTTTTATCTGTGTTTTGTTTTTTGTTTTTTAGGTTTTTTTTTTTTTTTTTTTTTTTGGTTTTTTTTTTTTTTTTTTTTTGTGAGGCAGGTTTCGAGGGTAAAGGGAGGTGAGTGGGATTGTAGTGCATGATGTGAAATTCACTAAGAGTCGATAAAAAGTGTTTTAAAAAGGGAGAAGTTGGGTTGAGGCTAAAGACTGTAGGGTTTTCCTGTGAATAAAGTCTCGGGCTTTAGAAAAGGAGGCTTGCAGTGTAGATGTGCATGTTCGGGTGCCTAGTTCCTTCAGATAGGTAAACAGTAGATGACACAACCTGGAGTTTAACTCCCTGCCAATGTGTGACCGTATTTTATGTTATTTCAACACAGGAACTTCAGGAATGGTTTCTGCCCTGTGCAGTCCTATCTAGCTGTGGAGGACAGCCTGTTGATATTTTATTTTGGGCTCAGTGGAGACTAAGACACTGCATCAGTCCCCAAAAGGATGTGCAGATATTACAGTTAATTAGATCTTGGCAAACAATAAAAATGTCTTTTGTTTCTTTGCCACTTAAAAAAAAAAAAAAAAAAAAAAAGAGGGGCACACTGGGCAGGGTGCTGTGCCCCTGTAAGCTCGTCACCAATAGCGTGGCAGGGCCCTGTCAGAAAGAGGCTGCTTTTTAACATTTTAGTGTTAAACTTCTGAAGTAAATCCTTGCCAATTAAATCAATATCAACTGTCTTTGGGGCTTTATACCACAGCAGCCATAGAACTTGTCTATGGTTCTCAAGCTTGGTGATAATTTTAGTAGTGGTAGTAGTGGTATAGTAGTATTTGTAATGGTGGTGGTGGCGGTGGCGGTGGCGGTGGCGGTGGCGGTGGCGGTTTTTGGATTTTGAGACAGGGTTTCTCTGGGTCGTCTTGGTTGGAACTCACTCTGTTGACCATGCTGGCCTTGAATTCAGGCATCTGCCTGCCTCTGCCTCCCAAGTGCAGGGATTAAAGGTGTGCACCACCACACCTGACTTGATAGATTAATCTTAATGCACTCTAACATAGGAGATTTTTCAAGCAAATAGAAGAGAAATGCCCAAGAATAAATGGCATGTACTACTTCAAAAAGTAGCTAGATAGCCTGAATGCCTATTCAAGAGCAGAAGACAGACATCCGCTCTAGAAAGGCAAATTGTACCGATCTGTGCGGAGTTCCCCATCACCTCTTCTCTCAGAAGTCTGCTTGCCTACAGGTCAGACACTCCTACCCAGTTATCTTTATTACGTTTCAGTGTGACAGAAACAGATTCTTTCTCACACCCCTGGTCTTCCAGTATACTCCATTGCTTCTTCAGTCATATAGACAGTGACAGACATCATGCTCTGCTCAGCCTCTGGGACGTGTAGAGCTCCCTTTGGGCAGGCACGACTGCTGTGTGCTCCTTTGACAGCAGTGCCATCTTTATCTCAGTGCTACTTTAGTGCAGGCCTTCACCGTCTGTCTTTTAATCTGTCTCAGTCTCCTGGTACCTGCCCCTATCCCTAAACTACTCCCGTTTACAGCCTCATCCAGGCACGCGCTGCCAGCTGAGTCCTTCCTGGTGTGGTATCTTGCTTCCCACTCCTTGTGATCTTTGGTGGGTCGGTCTGTCTGTCTGTCTGCAGCAGATGCAGATCTCTTTCCCTTCTCACTAGAACCACCAGGATGCTTCCCTAGGTTTCCTCTGGGAAATTGTACTCCATCTCTCTGCACTGCTGACACATTGCTGGACTAGGAAGATCTCTCGGCAGGTTGCCAGTCTGTGGCAGTGCTTGGGTATCCCACACCTTGTGGAGTTAATGTCCTTGCGCTCTGTGGGAGATGGCTCCAAGCATCCTTGTGCCTGTGTAGGCCTGTAGTTCTGTCCACTCAGTGGCTCTCCTATGATGTCTGTTTGGCTCCACTGGGATCCGTACAATTTTGAAACACTTTTAGAGGTTTGAGAGGGAGAAGTACCAAGAGAATTAGAAGACAAAACCCTGGCGTGGGCAGTGCCCTCTCTGTCCTCTCCTGATTCTGGCACTTACTCGTGAGGAGTAAGTGACTTCCTCTTGGCTAACTAGGGAGTGCAGACACTTCAGTTTAACACCCAGCCAGGCACAAGGTCCACCCCTTACCATCTGAGGAAGGAGCTGGACAGGTCCCCACAGCTTCTCTGTATCTCATAGACACACGTAGCTAGGATTAACCTTTGAGGTTATCTCCTCCGACTCCTTCATTTTGACAGCCGAGAAAGCTGCGGTCAGAGTGGGCACATGACCTGTCCCAGGTCAGACAGCAGTGAAGTCAGCAAGCCCCTTAGCCTCAGCCTTTAGGACCCACTCTCCTTGTTTGCTGTAACACAAATGCGCAGGCCATAGCTCTTCCCAGTCTGCTGCTCTGCCCTCTGATACCCAGTGGCTCCTTAGGAGACCAGGCGGAGGGGCTCGCGTCTGCTTTCAATTGTCAGCGATGTCTTGGATAGCCTTTGGTGTGCTTCAGGTTCTTTTGTGTGTGTGTGTGTGTCGTTTCTTTTAAAACTAGATTTGGCTATTAGTCCACGGGATTGTGTATCAGGTGAGGGGTTATAGGCCAAAAGCTGTACTCGTTGCAGGCCATTAGCTAGTGAGGGATGCAGCTGGTATTCTCTAGCAGTGTCTCCTGCAGCATCTCATTCTTACAGTAAGTTCTGAAGCACACAGGTCCCTGGAGACATCTGTGAAAAACGGATCCCGCAGCAAGGTGGACGAATGCATTTCTGGTCTCGAGCATTCCTGTTGCATGAAGCATTTAAAGGCTCCGAGAGTTCATACGGAAAGAACACCATCTAAGTGTCTGAGGTGAAATACCCATGATGGAAAACTTTTCAGTGTGTAAGTGTTGTTAGGGACATTTGTGGTACTATGCAGCCATGACATTTCACCTTGTAAAGCTGAAACCTTGTTCCTCCAAGACAGTAACCTCCTCTTCTGCCTAGGCCCTGACAGTAGACATTCTGCTCTCTCTTTGTATCTATTCTGATTCTAGGTACCTCAGTTAAGTGTATCTTAGTGGAATATTTATACACTTCACAGCACAATGCCCAGGACACACAGAGAGAAAGGGAAGGCCAAAGGTATAATATATTCCTAGTAGCTTGCTTCCTCTCCAAGTAGGTCTAACCTCCTAAAATTTCTGAAACCTCACAAAAAAGTAACAACTGGGGTCTAGGTGTTCAAAACATGAGATTTTGGAAGTTTTCTCATATTCAAACCATGATATTATAGTAACTTTTTAAACTATTTGAGAGTCCACAGTTGTTTCATATGTTTTATACCCAGGTCTCTTAAACTCACTTGGCCACAAAATTATCTTTCCCATGATAAACACAGAATATGGGTGTCTTGAAAAACCTTGGGGAGTCTTGAGCTTAGTTAAAAAAAAAAAAAAACTCTACTTATTTCAAGGGCCAGAGCCAGAGGAGAAAGGCTAGGGGCTGGGTCATGATGCTCTTGGCCTGAGTATAAGATCAACAGCATAGTCCCAGAAACCGTGAAGAAGAGAGGAGCCCAAAGAATGCACAGCCACCTACCACGGGAGACAAGGGCTGTGAGCACAGCATGCGAACATGGGCCCCGTGGCACTGGTCTCCACTGGTGGCCTCTGTCATCTCGGGCCAGGGGAGTGAGGGCTGAGCCCTTCTGCCTGTGAGGAAGGGGCTTGGTGAGGTGGGCTTTAGCTTCCAATCTACTGTTTGCTCATTCCCCCGAAGAAGGACGAATGTTGTCTAGCCAGGTCTCTTGCAGGCTTGCTATCCTCACTCCCTCTCATTGGCCTGCTGTAGAAATCTTAAAGAACTAAGGAATAATTGAGAGCACTGTCATTGCTCCTGCTTTGACAGTCCTCCCCTGCTTTGTCTTCCACGGACCCCAGATGTGCCATGCTTGGTCTTTAGGGTAAGCTCAAGAAGTTCCAGGCTCTGTGGACCTGGCAGGAGGGAAGGAAAGACCCAGCACGCCGAGTCTAGGGATCTCAGTTCTCCACACCCAAAAGTAGCATGGGATGCAGCAGTTGTAGGGACACCCCAGAGAAGACAAACTGCTGTCTCTTTGATAGCCTTAGGAAGCTGGGTTTGATGTAGATAAGGATTCGAAAAACCATGATGAGGACTCAGCGCCCCGGAGTGTCTTCTAACCAGCATGCGGTAAGGTGAAGGCACACTTGGCTTCCTAACCCACCTGACCAAGAGCAGATAGATGATGATACCGCACATGCTGAAGAGAGGCCCTCGTAAGTCCCCAGATCCTTAGATGAAAGCTGCCACTTAGCAAGACTGTCATCATGTTATGGGGCTTTGCTGTTCTGTAAATAAACACTACAGTTTGTTCTCTGACTCCTCTTCAAGTAAGGTCAGAGCTGGCCTAGCGCATTGGCCCCCTCCCACCCAGGTTCTGTTTCCCAGGATCAGAGGTGTATATGGAGGCACTGAGGGAAGCTCTGTAAACTCCAGCAAGTTTCTTGCACAAGCCTGTTTTCTCATCTCTGCATAGCCTACGATGTCTTCTAGTGTTATGGCTTTGTGACTTTTACCAAAAATTAAACACAGAATTCAATTTCTGACTGTAAAGGTGAGCAGGGTGGCTGCCATTGGCTCTTCTAGGTATTTGGATTAAATTAGTGAATAAGACCACTTAGCTTGGGGAAGAGAGATGAGAGACAGGCAGGATCTCCAAGACTGAAGCAGTGTAAGAAGGTTTCTGTTTGACACGGAAACAAAGTATTCTGGTAAGAGAAAGGGAAATGCCCCAGGGGTGAGGGAGGCTATTAACCCCCCTGTGAGGCTTTTAGGAATCTGTTTATTTTAGATTCAGAGTTTTGTTGTTTGACCATAAGTGTGTATCATCTCAGTCAAATGATCCCTTAGAAAGCTTTCTTCTTAAATGATCTCATGCTTTGTGCAGTATTACCTCCAAAATGTGTGTGTGTGTTCTCAAAGTGTGCCCACACGTCTAGATGAGTAAACATATGCACATGTATGCATGACTCTACTGCTTGAAATGCAGCAGAGGCTCTTGGTGTTCTTCCACACCAGTTTGTAAAGGCCAACTAGGATGCCATAACAACACAGTCCTCCCATCCTGCCATTTTACGAGGAAGGAGACTGGGCACAGAGATGCTAATGACTCAAGCTAGCCGTGAGTCAGAGGTGGGAGCTGGGCCCCGCCTCCAGCCTCTGACTGGCAGTGGCCACCTTCCTGTGTCCCCCAAGTTCCTCTTACCAGAGTGAAAGCCCAGTTCTCACCTCCCCTTCTTTTTGCCCCCACTTCCACTACTTCCACCCCCACATTTATATGATTAGTTTAAAAAAATGAGCATGATATTCACTTCAACTGTTCTGACTTATTTTATGATGATAGTGTAAAACATTACATAATCTAGAGATAATTTCAAAACAGTAAACTGTTTACTGGACTTCTTAGTGCTATCGTAGGACAGACTCTACCTAGGCCAAGGCCTCTTTTGTCCTTCCAGCTCTCCCCACACATTCCAACCCTCTCACTGTGTGTCCAAAGCCTTCCCAACCAAGGCTCACATTCCTACCACCTTTCTTCCTGATTACATCACCAAAAGGCCAAAATTAGCAAAGATCTTCCCAAAGGATGGGCAGAGAAAGGCACCAGAATTCACAGAGGCAGCTGCGCAGAGGCAGCCCGGGGACGAACACGCATGCTCGTTCCTCACAGCTGCTGGTCCTGGCTGCTTAGGTTCCCGTCTAAATTACCACATGGAATGTAATCCTCACAGAAACGTGCTGTGGCAGGTGTTGGCATCTTCCGCTAACTAATGGGAAGGAAGCTGACCAGTACTGTGTGGTAGAGAAAATGCCGGAATGGGAGCCCAGTTCTCTGGTCATAGAATCATCCATCTTTCTTCTTTATAATGCTACCTCTAAATAACACAAGCCTTCAATACTCCACATTCTGTCAGTTACCAGATCAAAATCCTAACTATTTGTTCTTAGCATTGAAGCAGCTAAGTATATTTTAGCATACATCTTGGAAGCATAGTAGGTAAGTTAAAAACAAAAACCTATAGGCAAAGCCTTAGGAAATAGAGCTTTCGTTTTGTTTGAAAATGCAGTCCAAAGAGATTTCTGTGGAGCCCTGTTCCAGCAAGTCAGAGGTGACTGGCTCCTTCTGGCCTTTAACACCAGCATGGTCTGACCACTCAGGTAGTGCTTGTAGTGCACAGAAAAAAAGACAGCTCCTCTACATAAGAAGCATGGGAGGCTAAAGACGGTCTCTGGCAAACGCATGGGCCCATTTATGATGTATGCCCATTGTATGCGCTGAAGCGGCACCAGAGTTCATTTGGTGGCAGCACCTTGGCTGAAAGCCGGTGTTGACTAGGCAGGGAGGTGGTAGGGAAAGAACATCAAATGGAAGGAGGAAGAAAGTCCAGAGAAGAGACTTTAAATGAAATAATTAAATGAAACCCAGAGCAGACAGCAAGGGAAACCCAGAGTAGTGAATGAAAGCAAGTAAGGCAAAAGAGGTGAGGCAGGGGGATGACCCAGAACAGGACTGAGTGTGAGTTGAAAACGGTGAGACAGGAATGCCTGGTACACAGGCAAGAAGAGGATGTTGGGCAGCCATGTCCCCAGTGTTAAGAAAATAGGGCAGCCTCTCTGTTCTCTTCAGGGTTGCCCTCTGGGATCTCATACAGATTCCACTAGACAGCCCTGCCCTGGTGAACAGAGAGGTGTCCTTCCACATGCCTGAGATTGTGTTTGCTGTTCCAGGAGAAAGGTCATTTGGAAGTAGGCCCACTCATTTATCATCATCCCGTATTTGTACCCTAATATGCCATGAAGACCAGAGGGAAGCAGGGGAGGTCCAGCAGTGACAGCTAACCCTGATGCCAGCCCAGGGGCCATCACTAAACACACATCTTAAACCAGACCTCTTTCCATTTTCCAGCGTTCCTAGTGAGGTCCTTGAAGCGCACACACTTCCATGAGAGTCTCAGCTCTTTGTAAGGACGCTACCCTGTTAAAACTGCTTCCAGTTACCAGAGCTGTGTACCTCCCAGTGGCCTGTAATGACACTGTGTGCTTGCCTCCAAGTCCTGAGGCACATCGAGCAAGCGACTGATATGCTGAGTTGATTAAAAATAGCATTCTAATGAAATCGTTGGGTGTGTTGTAGTCAGCTACAAATGGGAAGCTGTTTCCTGAGGAAGTCTGATAAACAGAAAGTTAGCTTGAAGGTACAGACGTTTGTGTGTGGGATTTTTCTGCCCCTCCTTCTGCTGTCCTTTAAATTTTTACTAGTTAATTGTGGGTCCCACCCAGACACATATTTTAACAGTTACGACAGCCCCCAGCTGTCTGTCATGTTAGCATGATGTAAAAGGTCAGAGCTTGTGAGTGTAGAATCCTGAGAGGAAGAGGAGGGGACTTTTAAATTCAAATAGTGCATGTGTTTGAAAGGAAGAACACTGTGTGAAAAGTGTTCATTCCTAAGAAGGGAAGAGGGTGGGAGATCATACTTTTGAATACATTTTCTTCTCGGTCCCTGGCCGTTAGGATGTCTCAGTACTGAGACAGTACTCGGACATGTTTTGATTTTGCTAGGTGGTTTTTGCCAATATTTAAAAAACATGATATTTCATATTAAAATAATCGAGATTTATGTTCTCTCTTTTAAAAGAGGGTGATTTGCCATTTTGGAGCCAGTCTCTTGGCTGTCTCCCTTGTGAGTGATTCTTGGGTTCCTTCTCCTTCTTCTGGCCACAAGTGTTGGTTATTCACAAACACATTACGATTAGTTTAGTAACAAACACTAAAGAGACAGAGACAGTCTCCTGGTGTCACTGTTCCCAGCTCCCCTGGCTCAAGATGTCCCCTGTCCTGTGGCATTTGATCTTCCGCAGTTCATTTCCTGTGCCATTTCACCCTGCTGCAGTCACAGTGACACAGCCATGTCCCTGACCATAGGTAAGGAGTCTGTGGCCCCCACGGTCAGAGAGATGGCCTGCTTAGTCTGCTGCCACGCCCAGCACCAGCCTCTCCTGCTCCCAGCGACTCCGGCCTCTTCTACTTTGCTGCCTCCTCTGTTGTCTTCAACAATTATTTTTTATCATTATTCAAGTATTATACCCAAAACTTACTTTTCAAATCTTTAAAAAATAATATAGCAAATACTTTAAAAAAAAACTTTAATAAAACCTTAAAAAAAAGAAGGTTAATAAGGTTTTAAAAAAAAAAAACAGCAAGAACATAGTCCTTTTTAGAAGCCCCTTTCATGGCTGGAGTGATGGTTTAGCAGTTAGGGCTACTTGTTGCTCTTGCATGGGACCTAGCTTCAGTTCAGAGCACCCACATGGCAGCTGGCCTCTGCCCTTTACTCCAGTTCCAAAGAACCCAGCACTGTCTCCTGACTTCCATAGGGACCAGGCACGCACTGTGCCAGGCACACACGCAGGCAAAACACTCTTATCCAGAAGATGAATTAAAACCATCTTTCTACTCCCTTTTCTAGACTAACCATGATTAACCCTGGATGTGTTTTCATCTCTTCACCCTTTCTATGGAAATAACTTGTTCAACAGAGAACTTTGCATGTCATTTGTTCGGGTTGTAAGAAGTAGTGGTATCTGATGGTTTGGTTTTGAAGGTTTTAAACAAGTCTATGTTTCAGTGTCTTGCCAAAACAGAAAGTATTTTGTATGTAGTTCATTCTTCATAAAAGTATCATCTGTCTTTAAGGACGGTATAAAGGCACAATGGCTGGAGAAGCCGGCTTACCGTAGAACAGCGTCTCTTCAGTAGGAAGTCGCTGAGGCTCATGAAGCGAGCCTTGTCACATACAATCTGAGTCTATTTCCATTTAGTGCCCTGCTGCTGTTACTAGCTCTGATTAAAGAAGAAGCCAGTGCAATCGTCTACCATGTGCTAGCTGTGGGATGCCTTCTGGGCCTGTGCCACACTCACGCAGTGGTCCTGGGTTTATGGGCTGGGTGTTTAGAGTTAGTCCTTAATCTCTTTTTCTAGAAGCACATGAGTTTCTTTCTCTTGAGATTGAAATGAGACTTTTAAATCATCTCAAAATCTCTCATCACTAGACCCTCTGGAGGCGACACCAAGGGTGAGTGTGTGGGAATATTTTAAAATTTTATTCACGTATTTGAGGAAGTAGGGAAGGTGGGACTATTACCAGGACAGGGTTAGAACCATTGCTCGTGTAGTTCTCTACTTGAACAAATTTAAAAAACAAGTAAAGAAGCACAAATGTGACAGGAAAGAAACAGGAAACTGGGTCCACAAGGACCTCAGCTGTGTGTGTGTGTGTGTGTAAGAGTGAAATCTGCTTCAGGGTTACAGGATGGTAAAACGTTCTGTTTACTATGGTGAAGGCCTTGAGAAAGCTGCTCTTCAAAGGTGGGCAGAGAGGAAAGACTTCAGTATCTATCACCAGACTAGAGTCGGAGACTTTGAGTCCAGATGACATGATGTAATAAGAGATGTTTAAATGACAGAAACAGCACGCAGATGCCTGTATGTGGACAGGGGTTTACTAGCTCCTCTGGGAAAAGCTTACTTTACTTCTCTGTAGGATTATGAGTGGCTGGTCGGATGTAGGAGAACTGAAAAGGCAAAAGAGAGGAACACTTGACTTGCTCTTGTTTTCTGGACATCTGATGAGAACAGGAAGAGAGAGGGGGTTGGTTTCAGCAAGAGAGGATCATAGTCAAGATGGTGAGAGAAGTCATTCTACTTTAAAAGTCAGGCCTGAGGCTGGGAGCAGAAGTTCAGAGGTCGATAGTCAAGTTTATAAGATCACGATTTTTGAAGCTTGATGAACTTGAGAGCCAGGGTTTGAGGGAGTGGGTGTGATGGGTTGCTATGGGGAGGTCCCTGAGGACTCAGGGAATTAAATGGAACGGAAAAGAGGAAAGTGATGCTTGTAAGTCAGAACTGCCAGAGTCAACGCCACACACAGTTAGGAGAGGGAACAGAACAGGAGCCTGCCAGCTTGAGGTCTTCTGTGCTGTTTATTCACAGTTTGTTGAGTTTTCTATCCCTAAGGAAATAGCTGTGCCTCCCAAGTAGACAGCTCCGGTAGAGAAGGCACATGACAGCAGCATCAGAGGAAACTAGTGAGCAAGTCTACAGCTGCAAGGCCCAGGGTCAGGTCCCATTGTTGCGGTCGAACCAGACCCCGGAGGCAGCCCACAGCCAGGACCCCATGCCAGCAGTCAGAAAGTGCGGTTACTGGGTTAACCAGCATCCTGTAAACGAACACTGCTGACATCAAAGGAGCCTGGTGGCAAAGACTGTCCCTTCCAGTGGAAGGTAACTCGGCACTCACGCCCGTGGGGTTATTACCGTACACCGACATGACTTTAAAAGAGAAAGAAAACTGGAGCAGCTTGAGTTGTGTACTTCCAGGAGGTCCTAGGCTACAGAGTAAGACCCTGTCTCAAAAGCAAGGGGGAAAAAGGATTGATTTCAAGTCATTAAGGCCATAAACAGTTTGATCAGATTAACCCAGCCACTCTTCTGCCTCAGTTATATAGAATGATGTGCGTGTTGGGTACATGCTGTAGCTATCCTCAGGAACCCCCTTCCCACTGGATTGATGCTGCACCTAGGAGCTAGGGGACATGTGTAGAGCCAGTGGAGCTCTGTTTCTTTCAGCCCTCCACGCTGCCATCTCTGTACAGGACTGAAAACACGATGCTTATTCTCAGTACGGTGAACCCGGTGCTTCAGCCTGGCATGTGTAAATTTCATCACACTTCAGTAATTCAGATAAATGGCACACAGAGCAGGATGCTTGCCAGTCATTGGTCCCTCTGTGTTCTCTCTGCCCTTCTCACAGTTGGCTGATTCTTTAGGGCACATGTGCATAGATACAGGGTTTCAGAGCCTGGCCTGAGGCTGGTCCAAATTGCAGCCCAGCACTGTCAGAACCAGGCTAGTGCCCTAGTGAAGGACACACATTGCTGTCAGTGCAATCCGCAAAGAGACACTTAGCTTTTGTTTATCAGGCAATGCTTGCATTTTCTCTTAGATTGAAAGAGAAGAATGATCATAAACCATGGGTTCTCAGTACAGGCCGTCTGCTTTCAAACTCATCCAGCCTTCAAGAAAAGCAATGTTTCCTTTGTTAAGTAAGTTGAGGTCTTTGTGTGTGGAGCTAACAGATGGAGACCATCAATGGTGAATACACTTGGATAAATACGGAATGCAGGAGGAGATCATCCTTGGGTTGTGATGGTCAGCCAGAGCATTAAGAAGGCCAGGCGCAGCACAAGGGACAGTGTCATGGCTGGTGAAACAGCTGTGTTGTACCTCAGCAGCACATCTGTGCTTTTAAAATGCATGTGCCTCTATTCACTCTGTGATGAGTGTGTCCTAGGAGGAACTCCCAGAGAAGAGGACTGCAGACACAGAAAACACAGAGTATTGGAGAAATCAAGAAGACATTGTCTGAAGTTTGTCCTCCTTGTCAGCCATTTCTCGATGTGATTAGCATCCCCCAAAGCTTGAATGGTGGGGACAGCACTTAAAGAACAGGGCCACCGACAATCAATAGGACGTGTGTGAGCACTGTTTGTAAATCCAAACAGTACTGTAAGACAGAGAGGAAAAAGTAAAATGATCTGGATCCCATTCCTTGCTCTAGAGAAATGCTTCTGTAGATAAGGGATACAGAAGGGTTTCCTCATGGGGTTAGAACTCTGTATGTTAGTTTACAACCTATTCTGAACACATTAATAAAGCACTGTAGATTTGGGGTTGTTGAATATAGTTTTACATTACAATTTTTCATTATTTTTCATTACAATTTCATTTGCATCACCTCTTTAAAAATGGGAAAAACTAATGTCGGTGTTTCTAGATCAGTATGACTGTTAATTTATGTACAATGTCAGCTCAACACAATAAACTGGGATACTTACCCCAAAGCTGACATCACAGCTAATGTTTCTAAGACTTCAAACAATATATCCATGTAGATATTTACATAAAAAGATCAATTGCTGTGCAATGGTGGTGCATGCCTTTAATCCCAGCACTTGGGTGGCAGAGGCAGAGGCAGAGGCAGAGGCAGAGGCAGGCAGATTTCTGAGTTCAAGGCCAGCCTGGTCTACAGAGTGAGTTCCAGGACAGCCAGGGCTACACAGAGAAACCCTGTCTCAAAAAAAAAACAAAAACCAAAAAACAAACAAACAAACAAAAAAGATCACTCATGGCAGTAGATTATGCATCAGAAGCATCAACAACTTTACCATTTGCACAGAAAATACAGAAATATTCCACATACTCCATTTAAAAAAGAAAAAAGATAATATGTCAGCCAATGGCAGAGCTCTGTTACTTTTGTAGGACCTGGCACCATTTTCTTAAGTTGGCTTCCCGATCACCTAGATCCTCATACTTACAAATGTTTAAATTCAGTTGTATAATTGAATCTCAGTAATTTATATATGGTGCTGTTCATTTACCAGAGTTCCTTTTATTTCTTGTGCCAGCCCTGTAGTTGGCACTTCCTTGCCATGCTGAGTTCTGATGATACAGCAACAAGCTTCTGTACTCGAGGAACCGTGACTTCATATGATCTATGGAGTACCAGTTTTTTTGAGTCTTAATTTTATTTCTCCTAGAGAGAGTTTTTGTGTTGTTGTTCCTCCCTTCTTCAAGGTCAGGTTTGAGTTAAAGAAAGGTTGTCCATTACAGTCGCTGCCGTAAGGTCATACCTCAAGTGGAGCTGGTTTTAGTACTGGTAACCTTATGTTTCAGACCCCGTACTTTTAAAAACATAACAAAATCAAAGGCATTTAAGAAATAGTTCATTGAAATATTGAAGGTAAATAGAAGTATATTATCTCCACTCATATTCCTACTTGGCTAGGTAGTACTGGCATATTTTTACAAATACTGGGATTCCTCTCCTCCAGCCACATGTGCAGCACAGCAGTAGCATAGCAGTTATGAGATGAATTTACCTAAATTCCAGTTCCTACCTCATGTGTAAATTTCCTGCTTTTACACGTAAAGGGATAGGGGGTCCCCACTCTGTGAAGCTAGGCAATTCTATCAAGAGAAAGATTCTGTACTCTCAACAACTTAAAATAATAAACACCGTATTTATTATTTTAACTATTATAGGAAATTTCAATGATGAGGAATACTCTGAAAGTGAGAGAATCCTTTACTGAAATTCAAAAATATCCAGTGTCTGTGTCTAGCTTCATACTTTATAGAAGCAGGAACATATTAAACATATGTCACATTTTACATTAGAGCAAATGGGTATATCTCATTCAGCAATGAGAGGGTGCAGTTTCCCAGGCCAGCCGGCCGGCCTGCCTCCCTCCCTCCCTTCCTTCCTTCCTTCCTTCCTTCCTTCTCCTCTTCCTCCTATTTCTTCTTCTTTTTTTGGACATGCTTTAATAAGTAATTTTGTGTTATTTATTTATTACTAGCAAAAGTTTTATTAGACTGCAGATTAAATGTAGCTGAAAATATTTTTAGACAATTAAAATTTATAACTTCCTAACTCACTGTTCAAATCTGCTGCTTATTATGCAGTCAGAATCAATAATATGATTGTTGTCTTTGTTCTTTGGGAAGTGTTCAAACAGTTGGTCGGCTGGGTGGGGATTGCTGCAGAAGCCCGTCCACAGCTCCCAGGGGCTTGTGGAGAGACTTGTAGTCTCTGACTGCAGCCTTCCAGGACAGGCACCTACTCTGCATCTTTCTAGATTTTTCTTTTTCCTTATCTTTCTTTTTTTCTTTTTCTTAAAGCTTTTACTTTGAGACACCCTAGAAAAAACCTTACAGTTTCACATGGAACAGATAGACGTGTTCACACAATGAACATAATCAGAAGCTTTGATGCCTGCCAGCTAATGCTGAAGCTCAAGTTCTGGAAGCCTGACATGATTACAGGGGCTGGATTGGTATTCAGGGAAAGGATTGGTATTCCTCTCCTTCCACACCTGCTTCTTCATCAGAATCCACACCAGCTTCCTCATAATCCTGTAGGGCAGCCGTGTCTTCATGGGCTTCAGAGAACACCCTTCCTCCATGCCTTCACCCACATACCAGTGCACAAAGACAAGCTTGGCAGACATCACATCAAACTTGTGATGTAGGCAAGCCCAGGCCTCAGTAATGCCCATGGTGTTTCTTGGAATGCACACAGCTCTCTATATGTTAGCCAGGTCTCCACCAGGTACCGCAGAGGGAGGGTGATAGTTAATGCCAGCCTTGAACCCAGCGGGACACCAGTCCACAAACTGGAAGCTGTGCTCAGTTTTGATGGTGGCAATGGCAGCACCAACATCTCGGGGAACCTTGTCTTACCAGATTTATTTTAAGAGAAGCTCCTTTTTCAGAGAAACCATTGGGAAGTCTTTAAAGCATATACACACATACAATATACATACACATGCATATGTATACACATACATATACACACATAGACACACAAAGAGAAACATCCACACATGGACTGAGTTGGTTTAAAGGCTCATACAAAGTGAGTATTTTATATCTTTCTGTTAGTTGATTCTAAAAGCTTCCAGTGGAAAATAAAAAGCAAAGCGTCCCCTCTTCATGTTCAGGGTTTCACTCTGCTCTCTTCTTGTGGAGAATTTGAGGTCTCATCCGTGCAAGTGGCATTCCCACTTCACTTTTATCGTTCTACTCCCCATTTTATGTCTTTTGAGTTGAAACTTAATTCATAAGCCCTAAACTTCTTATATGGAAGTTTACCCAATAGTTATGTTTTATTGTCCTTTCACTTTGTTGTTGTTGTTTGGTTTTTTTTGAGACAGGGTCTTAGCGTGTAGCCCTCCCTAGACTGCAGCTCACTATGTGAATCAGGCTGGCTTCGAATTCGGAGAGCTTCCTGCCTTTTCCTTCTGCATGCTGCGGCCAAAGGCGTATGTCGCCATGCCTGTCTGTTTTGACCTATTTTTTAAAGTCCTTCCTAAGAATGGTGTTTGAGTGTGTTGTGGGATTTTCCCCTTAGTTTTCAGCTCCTTAGAGCAAGCTTTGCACCTTCTCTTGCAGAACTAACACACATGCACATAGATGAAGATGGCAGTGGGGCATCCACATGGGCTAGGACTAGAAATGAGGGCTTACGAGAACTGCTAGCAGGGTGCCCTGCAGTCTGCCTGTAGCTCTTGTCTCTCAGTTTCTTGGCCTTTCTGTCATGAGAACTTAGCAGTAGGTGCTCCCTACTCATCCTCATGCTTGTTCAGACTTCCGCTAAGACCTCTTTCCCTCTGGCATCTTAGTATCCATGGTGCTTCTTGCACCCACACAGTGAAGGTCCAGGTAACACAAGTTTGCATGTGAAGGCCTTCATTAAGTCACTGATGCGTCTTGGAAATCCTGCGAGTGAGAGTTATGATTATCTCCATTTTGTAGAGGACAATTCAGATCTGGAGAGATGAGATATTTCATTTAAGACTGTAGCTAATTATTTATCTAAATGTGGGGTCTGTCTGAGGAGCCACGTGTGTTAGCTCTTAATTACCTTACTCTCTGCATCTTTCTCCAAGCACCTTCTGGTAGGGCCAGAGTTGAAAGCCAGCCGAAGCCTTTGAGTAACCCTGGGGTTCCATTTATTTGTACTGGGATTCAACCTAAGTTATTTCTGTCGATCCCACCAAGATGAGACCCAGGGTTGACTCACTGTCACGGTTACAGCTCTTAACCCAGTCATTGGCTCGTACAGGGCCTTGTACAGTCTTTCTAGTCACTACATGGGTAAGAGGTTATATATAGGTTACGTATAGGTGATTGCAGATCTGTAAGAGGGAAAATGCCAAGTCTTTAGCTTGAAAATACCAGCCCAGCTTGCGGATTATGTGCAGCACACTGAGTTTGTGCACTCTTGGAGGTACCCTCTGGCTAAAGCGAGGAATAAAAAGTAATGTAAATGCTCACGGAGAGTCGTTTTGGAAGATGGATTGGTTAGAGTATCTATCTAATTTCGAGGCACTAAACCGTGTGTGAGCAGCCTCACTGTGTCTGTGAAGGTAATTAATATTCAGTCATCTGCAGTAGGCACTTTGTTGAGGGTGTGACTCCCTCTACACAGCAAATGTTCAGAATGTCTTTTATCTAAAGAACACAGTATTTTAGAGATGACTGTCAAATATTACTAAGAAAGCAAGGAGCACACAGCCCTCAAGTATGGATGAAGAAATTGTAACCTAGATTGGTTACATGTAATTAATCCAAGATGCATGAATCCAGTAATAGGAGATTCTCTGTAGCTTCATTCTGTTCTTGTTCTGATCTTTGACCTTTAGGAGGCTCTGTTCTACCCACTGCCCTGCCTTCACCCCTATAAAAGAAGAAAAAGGGACACTTCTGGCCTAGTTAACCCCTTTAGAGGAAGTGAGATCACTTGGCTGTGTGAGCATGTTGGATTTTTCAGCATATCAACTTAAATATTAGTAGCCATTTGTTCTCGCTCTGCCTTGTTTTTTTTTTTTTCTACACAGTTCCATAAAATGCACACCAAGCAGAAGGCACAGACAAGCACATGGGATCTTTCCAGGCAGTACAGTAGAGCATGTGTGCTAAGCCCTCCCATACCCGCTCCCCAGGAGCCATTAACACGTTCATTTAGATGAAAGAGTCTAGGGTTTTGCCTTGGGCATCACCATCTGCCACCCCCTCCCAGAGGCCTGGCACCTTCCCCTCCCGCCGACCCAGCCATGGCCGGTTTCTCCCTAAGGCCTCTCACATAGTCACGGAGATAGCACTGATTGCAGCTGCTCTCTGTTTCTCACTTCTACCCATTTAGCTCCAGGCC
This sequence comes from Mastomys coucha, assembly GCF_008632895.1. Taxonomy (NCBI): domain Eukaryota; kingdom Metazoa; phylum Chordata; class Mammalia; order Rodentia; family Muridae; genus Mastomys; species Mastomys coucha. The sequence continues at coordinate 5,416,334 of NW_022196909.1, forward strand.
TGTCTGGCTTCCACGTGAGGATTAGACAGCCCTTAAGGAAGCTGTTCTTGGGCAGGTTCAGTTCCATGTGGTTCTTTGTATACATTTGAGCGTTCATTGCCCACACACTGAGGTCCTTGAGCATTTTCACTGGGCATCACAACAAAGCTTTCTTCTGAATGTGGTTTCAAAGCCAGCGTGCCTGGTGAGCTGGGCTACCTGGAAGTAGCCACTGTCAGATGCACCGACCACCAAGCTTCTTCCCGATGTCCACTAAGGGATTCATGTGCATAGTATTCCTTTTTCAAATATTCTCGCTGGGCCAACATTTGTTATAGTTATAGAAACATTTTCTACCCCAAACACAGTCATTTCTACTTACTGTTGTTCTCAATCTAAAGTTAAGACAGACAGACAGACACACACACACACACACACACACACACACAGAGTCAGCAGCATGCTCAGTCAGCAACCACGAGGACCCGTGCCAAGCCTTGCCAGCCTCCTTTGGCCAACTGTTACTGTATTTCATATCACTCTGGTTCATGCTGCAGATTAGCCTGTGAGACCCAGTGGGCTACTGTCTTAGTCAGAACTTGTTTTCGGTTGCCAGAACCAGAGCTCCATCAAGTTACTTCAGGTAAAGAGTTTAATTGCTCTTTACAAAATTACCTCTTATATATTTAGTATATAGTATATAGTATATATATATATATATATATATATATATATAATATATTTATATATTTATATAGTATCTATTTTATGCATATTAAATATGTGTATTTTACATATTATATAGTATATATTACTATATATTTTAATATATTTATTTTATATTATATATATTTAGTATATATGATATAATATAGTATATCTTTTATACTATCATATAATTACATTATTTCCCCTTCCCTTTTCTCCCTTCAAACACCACCTTATATACTCCTTGCTCTTTGAAATTCATATCCTCTTTTTTTTTCATTAATTGTACTTACAAAATGTCTTTGTGTGTGTGTGTGTGTGTGTGTGTGTGTGTCCTAAACATATATAATGTAACTTGGATGTATGTTTTCAGAGCTGGCCACTCAGTATCGGATAACCAGTTGATGTGCTCTCCCTAGGGAAGACGCTCTCCCCCACTCTTAAGCATTTCTTATGTTGCCTGTGGTTCTTTGTGTAGCCATCCACATTAGCATCTCGATTTTGTTGTCCTTCTTTGTTCGGCTCTTGTTTAAGAACTGTTGACATCCCTAGAAGGCACAGTCTCATAGCAAACTTCCTGAGTCTCTGCCTGCAGTCTTCCTCCCCTGTTTATTAATCATTCCAGGAGTGTTTTGTAGATGATCCCTTTGGGACTGGATTCCACAGCAGTCCGTTTTGATTGGTTGTGGTGTTCTATAATGGTCTGTGTTGCAAAGAGAATTAAGGGAAAATGAGGGTAAGGACTATATTCATCTACAAAGTAGGTGATTGATTGAATATAGTTTGTAGCTCTTAAAGAAAGAGATCTCAAAGAATTTAGGAACAGAAATTATCACTGAAGAGCCTCTTGGGACCTGGGAAGTCATTAGAACAGAACCACTCTCTGTGGCTGCTTTCGCAGCTTGCATATCCTGTGTCTTCTTGTCTGTCGTCTCCATTCTTTGGTCTGTAGAGCAGCTGTAGCCCTGTGGGACCTGGCCCCAATGGATCCCACAGTACCCAAGGATGCATTGTCTGTCAGCTTAGCAGGATCAGCCTTCAATTCCAGATTCCTTGTAGAGCAATCTGCTTGGTTTAACTTTTTCACTGTATGCCAGGCCATACCATTTCTAGGATCCTATCCAACAGAGGAATAGGCCTTAAGTCAGTTCCTGACCTCTGTCCGATCATCTACAGTCACATGCCCTGCTGCGGAACTGTAGGCAGAAAGACTTCAAAGGGGCAGGGATGGGGCAGTCACTCAGAAGGTGCAGTCTGAGAAGCCGTGAACAGAGAAACCTTACTGTGCCTTCTGGTCTCAAACAAGTCTCTTGGTGGAACTGGATTCCATGAGGATAGAGCGTACGGAAGGAAGCTCAGCGGTGCTGCTTGCTGTTGGTTAGGCTTACGTTTGTAGGTTTGAACACTGTGCTATGTGAATGCCACTCCCACCAGCAAATCAGCTGTTGTACACTATTTTATGCTTAAAGTCTTTGCTTTTGAATATCAATTTGACAACTTAAAATTATTTATTCCCTGTCATTCTAGCAACTTAGCAAGTCTAAAGAAATTCTCAAGTGAACCCACACATCGTAAAAAAGTATCCCTGTGTCGCCGTGTGTCTAAAACTGAACCCTTAGAGTTAATAGCTGCTGGGTATTCACTTGAAGGCTCAGTGTTAGCATCCAGAACCTGCCTGCAGCAGATATGTGGGCGGGTCCACAGACCTGTCGCCAGGGCAACGGCAACCATATTCCCAGAATCCATTGGGTTTAGCTCCCACCTTTACCTGGACTGCTACGTCACGACATATATATATATATGGGTACTCCATCTTTCTCTCTCTCCCCTCTCTCCTCTCTCTCTCCCTTCACGCGCCGCGGTCCTCACTCCCCCCTCCCCCAATTAAACTTCCAAAAACACAGAGCTGCTTGTATCTGGTGTCTGTGGACGCGCCGCCGCGAGCCAAACCTATCACTCAGTGGGTACAGATAGCTGTTTTTGCCACACACACACACATCAGTTACTGCTGGACATGACTTGTTCCCAGTGCCAGTCGACTCCCATCGTTGATTGGGGAAAACACTTTTATTCATGCAGGAGCAGTAGTGTGTCAGTATATCATGCAGTGATACAGTGAGTAGAAAACAATGGGTGCTTTGTAGAGACCTTTTTAAAACGAGTCAACGACAGTGCACAGGAGGATCCTAGTTCAGAGTGGGTTTGCTGGGACGGGCCTTTAGCACAGTGGGAGTGTACACGAGCTTCCGCATAGATGTCATCCTGAGGTACTGACAGATTCCATGTGTACTTTCACTCGCAGGGTAGGCTTGAGTAGAGGAGAGGGTATGCACACATCGTGACGTGGCTTGGGCTTCTGTGCACTTGGGCTCTTGGAAGACACACTGTGCCTGGTGGGTTTACTGTTTCCTGAGTTCTCAACTTGGTAGGACCATGAGCATGCAGGGATGCTCATTTTAAGAAGTTAGAATTAAGGGCTTTGGGTGTCTTGGGATAGAACAGAGATGCACAAAAATGTCAGACTTACAGTTCATGTGGGAGGAGGCGACTGTGGGAAGTGATTATGCCCATCCGTGCTGTGGAAATAATATACAGTCGCCTTACCAGCCTGATATCAAAAGGAGTCACCAGCCATGACAGATTGCCTTTGTAATCTGATTCCCCTGATGGCCTTGGATCCTCTCAGGCCTGTGTGAGTCAGAGGCTCTTACAAACCTGTCTTCACATTCTAGTGACAGCCAAAGGCCCTCAAGATCCCCTGCAAGCAAAGCAGCACTTTGCTTCTCTCCTCTTGCTTCGTATTTATGTTCTCTTATTATCATCTTACCATTACTCTAAACCCTTGGGCCTTAATGTTCAATCATTTATCGCAGGCATCTGTTACGTTATACACGAGACAGGACTCAGCTTTCAACACTGTTTGCTGAAATATTATTGCTCTCTTTGAGCTACAGCTCTCTGCCCGGAAGAGCTACTACCTTCTATGAAAGAGTTATTTCTTTATAAGGCAATAAAATTAGTCATTATTGCCTACTTGGTGGCAATTAGAACTAAAACCTGGGTGTCTCTGACTCATGGCCATGCTTGTATGTATCAGGGTTTCCCAAACTTGAGTCATTTGTATACCATAGCTGCTACCTCACAAGTCGTCTCTTAGACTCATTCTTTCTATGAGAAGCCATTTTTAAAAGTGAAATTTCATGATTGCCTTACGTAGAAAACCAGTGTCACTTAAGATAAATTGGAGTCATCCTTGAGAATAAGAGATACCGTGGAAGTAAGAGAAGACCTGAGCCAACGGCTGCCTTTCTGGTGAAGGGAGGGTCACTTAGTGACACAGGAGGACCACAGGCATGGCAGCCGCAGGCATGGCAGCAGCATCCAGACAGCTTGAAAGGGAAGGAAGCTCTCCATTTTGTGGTCATAGGTTATTTAGGGCCACCTGTCATGTCTCCACTCTGAAATCACCTCTCTGCCCCTAGAACCACACACCGTCCCCCTGTGCACCATCCCCAGTGCCACTGTTCAGCAGCACCTGGCCCCCAGGGGACTCAGGAGCTGCACCATCCCCAGTGCCACTATTCAGCAGCACCTGGCCCCCAGGGGACTCAGGAGCTGCACCATCCCCTGTGCCACTGTTCAGCAGCACCTGGCCCCCAGGGGACTCGGGAGCTGCACCATCCCCTGTGCCACTGTGCAGCAGCACCTGGCCCCCCAAGGGACTCGGGAGCTGCACCATCCCCTGTGCCACTGTGCAGCAGCACCTAGCCCACAGGGGCCTCGGGAGCTGCACCATCCCCTGTGCCACTGTGCAGCAGCAGAAGCAGCACTCACTGGGTAACCCCCTTCAGCTGAGTGTCATGCCAGCATGCCACTTGCTTCCTGGGAACCTCGTTCAGCTCAGCTGAGAGGAAGGATGATGTGCCACTTAAACCATTTTACACCTGGAAGCACATTATGCACTGGTGTGCTAAGGTTAATCTGACTGGAGACCATACACATGAAAAAGGAAAGATGGAGGAAAGGGAAGGAGAGGGAGGGAGAGAGGGAGGGAAAGAGGGGAGGGAGAGAGGGGAGGGAAGGAGAGGGAGGGAGAGAGGAGAGGGAAGGACAGGGAGGGAGAGAGGGGAGGG
>NW_022196909.1:5421583-5439536 GCF_008632895.1 Mastomys coucha
AGGGAGAGAGGGGAGGGAAGGACACGGAGGGAAAGAGGGGAGGGAAGGACAGGGAGAGGAGAGAGGGGAGGGAAGGAGAGGGAGGGAGAGAGGGGAGGGAAGGACAGGGAGGGACAGAGGGGAGGGAAGGACAGGGAGAGGAGAGGACATCTGCTGCAGGCCCCAGAGCTTTGCTTGATGGAAGCACGGTGGTACCGTCCACTTAAAGACCTGGGTTCCTTCACCTTCAGTGGTTTTACTTCTTTTAGAAGAAATGGGGTTTAGCATAAAATACATGGAGATTTTCCTTATGTGACTAAAGTGAAATAGTGTTTCTTTCATGGAATAAGTGCCTTTAGATATTTGAGATGGAAGAATACATTTGCAAATGTATTTATAAAACATGCTTGCCTGAACAAAGCCATATTTTGGCAAAACTGTTGACAGAACTCAGCAGTTACCTGTAGTGGCATCAGGCACTCTGAAGAGTGGGCGTAGGATGCCGTTTCCTACTGATGCCAAGCCTTTGGCACTCCCTGGTGTTCTCTGCCCTAATTTCCCACAGGCATCACTCTCACACTTCCCTATACCCCGACATTCCACCCCTCTCCCTCTCTCCTATGCGTCAGCAACCTGGCTTCTATGAACTGCTTTGGTGGGTTCTTTCACCTCTGGCTTGTGGTTGGGTTTAGCACCCAGATACTGGAAGGAGGGATGGAGTGGGGGAAGTGGGAGTGCTGACACCCTACCAGCCTTTTATGCCTTTCTGTCCCAAGCCTCTGTTCTCTCTAGCTCTTAATTAACGGAGTCTGCTTTGACAGGCTTCCTGCTGGACCATAGTAGGCCTTGTGGTTTTGATGTGCCTTGCTTGTTTATGCAGTCTGTCAGTAAGTGCCTTGGCTGACAGGTTCCACCTGTGCTGTCCTGTGCTCTACCTTCACAGGACAAAGGTGCGCTTGCTTCAGAGGGACTCTAAACCTCTGCAGAGGACTCGGACCTCAACCGTAGTACATTCCCTGTCAGTGGATTTCCAGATTTACAAATGATAACCTAAAGGACACCAGACCTTGGGTGAAGAGCTGCTGTCACACATGCCAGCCTAGCCTGAGCTAGGGAAGCCGCTTTTGGTTGCACATCAGAATTACCAGAGAGATGAGGGAGAGAGAGGGAGAGGGAAAGGGACCAGTGCAGGGTGGGAGGGATGAGAGAGATTGATTAGAAATAGAGGGGTAAGTGCTCTTTGGCCTCCCTACAAACTACGGCAAGGGCCAGCTTCCTCTGGTTCCCTGCCTAAGAATTTGAGACTTTCTTGTTATCCAGGGCAAAGCTTCGCATTGGTGATGGCCTTCTCACCATCCTCTGCTAAGTCAGACAATTCTAGTAGGTCCCCTAAGTGTGCCCCAAGATACAAAATGCAATTACCTACATAATGGACACCACTTTGTTGCAGAAAGTATATAAAGAAGCCCTTTGTTAAAATGAATCTCTTCAGTAGAGCTCTTGTTATAAACCCATGAAATGCTCAGTCTCTGTTTACCAAGCGCATGCCTAGAGAAGGCAGTGACCTTGTGTTGACCCCAGGAGGAGAAGCTGGAATTGGGTGCCCAAGTGGAACAGACAGACACGGTGGAGAGAGCACTGGCGCCCAAAAGACATGAGTTGGAAGCCTGCTTGGATCAGTTTCTTCTGCAGTTATTGAGAGGATTAAATGTAAAATTCTTGGGGCATATGACATCTTCAGAGTATCACTCCCTGTCCTCCAGCCCTCCCCTCCCCTCCCCTCCTCTCCTCTCCCCCATCAGAGCCTTGTTGCTATCTTAAACATTTCACATCCAAATCTCAGGACAAGCACGTAAAGGTCGTGGGCAGGTGTTGAGTTAGTGGGGGCAGACACAGGTGCGCCAGCTCCTCGAAATGGGCCTGCAAACCCAGCTTAGTAATGACAAACCCTGTGTTCAGTCACAGTGGACCAGGACATTCGGCAGTTCTATCTTCTCTGCAGCTCGAGGGCTGCGTAGAGCTAATTGCTAAAGAAGGATATTCAGTGGTTTTGCTACTTTGCCATGTAGTTGACTTTAAGTCTCATCCTCTGGGGCTTTGGTGAAGTCCTTTTGCTGGTGGGTGGCTGTCCTAGTTTGCTTTCTGTTGCTGTGATAAGCACCATGACAAAAAGCAAGCTGGGAGTAAAGGGTTTGTTACCTTACAGCTTATCATCGTACAGCATGAAGCCAAGGCAGCAGGGACCCACGCAGAGGCCAGGGAGGAGTGCTGCTCACTGGCACTTCCTCGCTTGCTCAGCCCACTTTCTTAGACAGGATGGCCCCACCCGCACACAGTAAGCTGGGCCCTCCCACATCAATCAGTAATCAAGAAAATCCCTATATAACCCAGTATGATGGAGGCATTTTCTGTTGAGGCTCCTTCCCAGATGACCCTAGTTAGTGTCATGTTGACAAGAAACAAACTAGTGTAGTTAGATATTAAGGAAAAGGGTCATCTTTGATAGGATGCAGTGGAGACAGGTTCTTCCAGGGGGTGGAGCTGGGCTGTATCACCTGGCCCTGTAGTTGCAGATGGCACTTGTACTGGTTAGCTTTCAGTGCTGTCTAGACTCACTGGCTTTGGAGAGACTACGATGGCTTTCAAGGGTTCCTGGAATGGTTTGTTTGATTGATTAATTGATTGATTGACAGCAGTTCACATACCTGGAATCACTGGAATGCACAGTGGTTCTCTGTTTGTGGACACCAAGTAGCCCATGCAAGAGAGAGCAGTGGGGCCTTGAGTTGTGCACAGTCTGAATTCGATGTTAAGGGTCCCTCCAGATTGCACTGGGGCAGTGGGAGGAGACCAGTTTGTATCTGATCCTCCCTACATGTCCCTCCCCTTCCTGTTGTTTCTTGGTGTGTGTGTATGTGTGTTTGTGTGTGTATGTATGTGTGTGCGTATGTGCATGTGTGTGCATGTGTATGTGCATGTGTGTGCTTGCGTGCATGTGTATGCGCGTGCGTGCGTGCGTGCGTGTGTATGCGCGTGCGTGCGTGCGTGTGTGTGTGTGTGTGTGTGTGTGTGTATGTGTATGTGTGTGTTCATGTTCCATGCCCTTGAGAGCTGTTGTGAATTCAAGAGTGAAAGGAAGCTGTTAGAAAAGCAAAACCTGTAGAAGAATTAGAAAGCCAGCCCATGAGCAGTGCCAGCCCCGTCTCCTCTTGCTCCCACCCCAGCTTTCCTGTCACACAGCCTACATTTTTTTTCTACTTCAGTATTTAGAAGACTTGTAATTCGATAATTTTAATTTGTGGTTATAAATGACCTTTTATTTAGGAAAAAAAGAGGCAGTTGCTTCAGAGAGGGTGGCTGAGTCACTCAGCAGTAAGTGACAGAGTTGACTCCATCCAGCTGACTGTGGGCGCCAGGGTAAGGGACTACGGCTGGAAGAGTGGTGGGCAGACAGCTGGCAACCTCTAGAGGAGGGGACATCTGTGGCGTGTGCAGTGACATGAAGCCAGTAGGAGGACCCAAGAGGGACAGTTGGAGGACAGGAAAAGGGTTAAGCAGACACCGCAGACCCTTGTTCCTCAGCTTCAAAAGGTGAGCCAGTGCTGGTCTAAGTGTAGGTAAAGACTGGTGGGCGGAGCAGCCTACCAGCAGCAGCGTGAGTCATGTGTGGGACTGCCAGATGCAGCCGAAGCATAAGGATGCCCAGTTCAATTTGAATTTGAGATGCATAGTGAAGCTGGGTAATGGGGGCACACACCTTTAATCCCAGCTCCTGGGAGGCAGAGGCATTCTGGTCCAAGGCTACACAGAAAAAACAACAACAACAACAACAACAAAAAACAAAAAAACAAAAACAAAACAACAACATGTCTTGAAAAACAAAAAGAGACAGACTATTAATTTTTAACATCAGTACATCCAAATGACTATGGTTTACATAACATTAGGGACTGTCAGAGATAAACCATGAATCATTTTGAATATAAGTTTGTCCCAAACTGCATATGAATTCAAGTTTGGCCCCATGTTCTGATTTGACTTGGTGATGTTTCTGCTTGGCTGTGCCCCTAACGTTTGGACAGCTCTGTGACACTTTTAGTAATGAATAGTCCAGGCAGAAGGAGTTATGGTTGAGAGCCTCTTAGTTGGTGGAAAAGTTAGTGTTCCAAGCTTTCCCCATGGAGAAGACACTGTATGACCAAACTGCTAGCTTGCTACTGATGCTGTCTCAGTTGGCAGAAGGGCCTTAGAGGCCTCTTCAGATGAACGTGGCCTGACAGGCTCCTGGAGGTTCTTCTAGTTGGGATGAAGGCCGAGAGTCACCTCAAATACCGTCTTGTTTTTAAAGAAGCTGAGGACTCCTGAAGCAGTGGCTAAGGAAGCCTCAAATGGAGTCAGGGTTTCTTCAACCATGGCTGAGTTCTTTCAGTGCTGTGACAGAGTGGATTCTTAATGACTCTCTCAAGTGTCCTACAGACATGCACAGCTGCTTTGTGGTTACAGCCTTGATTTTTGTTACTGTTAAATTCTGCATAGGTAGCCCTTTGTTACCAGTTAACAAAGACTGGGGACCAGATAGTTACAGTGTTTCACTCATGCCAGTGGGTGTAATTTGGGACACTCATGTTTCCCAAGCATAGATGCTCAGTAGCAGGAAAGGGGAACTTGAGAGTGTGGCCTCTTTCTGGCCACAGATTCAGTGGCTCTAGTGCACTGTTCACATCTTGTCTGGGACAGAAAGGTGACAGGGCGGCTGTTCTGTGGAGCTCCCAGAAGCCAGCTGGGAAGAAGGGAACCCTCTGCGCACACTAGAGGCATGTCTGGAAGATTTTACCCTGGAATTTAGTTTTCTGTGCTAACGCATGTAGGTGAGCCCTCAAGAATGGCATTGCCTTGGTTTTCTCTATTTTGGGGTCTGTGATGTAACTTCTTGGGGTTTTAATTTCTCAGGAATGAAATGTTCTTATAAAGTTTTTTTAGTTTACTTTAGCAGCTTTTGACACAAAGTATAATTTGAGGATAAGGAGACACCAATAAAATCAGTAGAAATCAGTAACTGTACCCACTTCGGTATTCCACCAGAAACTCAGCATATGGGAAACTATTTAGAGGGAGGAAGGCGGCTGGTGGGAAAGATGACCCCTCTGTTATCTCTTTATGTGCTTTATCGCACTCCTAACTTGTTATATATTTTCTGGTATTTCATTGGAAAGCAAATGTCCAGTATCAATATAGTAGTGTTCCCTGTGAAGATACAATTCTGTATGCATCTGTCTTCCGTGGATCTGCTTTTGGGTAATTCTGATTTAGACTTGTTACTACAGAAATTAAATTATCGTAGGCGCGCTGTTCAGTATCTTTCATTGCCCTTCATTTCTGGGGTCCGTTCACACCTCTGCCAGGAGTCAGTGTTTCACAACACTACTCCCCCCCCCACACACACACAGCAGTTCTCACCTGTGGGTTCTGACCCCTACAGGTGTCACATCATGTTCTGCATTTGAGACATAGTGGATATTCACATCACACTTCATAACAGTAGCAAGATTACAGCTGGAAGTAGCAGTGAAAATAATTTTTTGGTCGAGGGTCACCACAACCTGAGGGACTGTATTAAAGGGTCACAGCATCAGGAAGGTTGAGAGCCACTCTTCCATGACCTCAATACCACGTGACTCCCCTTGCCAGGTTGGAGAAGATGAAGCAGATTATGACTAAAAAGCTGAGTATGTGATGGAGGAAACTGGCTGGGATCCCAAAGGCTTTGTAGGTTATAATCCTTACTTACAGATACTCTCAATAAACCCCAGAGAGCACAGATAATTGAGTGACTGCTTTTATAGGTGCCAAACAATATAATCTCCTGAGACTCACCTGAATTAGAAGAGGCTAAAATATGAGTTGTGCAAAAAGATTGCTCAAAGAAACAAGGATGTACCATACCCTCAAACAGGCTAGAGGAAGCAGGTGTTCTGATGTTTGGAGGCAGAGGACTCTGGGAACAGGTTTACTGGAGAGAGATGGAAAAACAGCAGTGGTAATTCCGTCTTGTGTTAGAAGAACTTCAGCTGAATTCTGGTCATCTGCTGTCAGACTGCCATTTCCTAGCTAGCAGAAACATAGATGGTGAGAGACCTGAGAATTCGATATACTTTCTTCAAAACTAACTGCAAGTCCATCGTGGTAAATAGTAATTAAAGATTACTTAGTTGATTAATGATGTCTGTTGAGTTTTATCTGCCATGGGCTGCAAACATTTTCAACTTTGAGATGTGTTGAGTGTTTGTCTCTTCATTGCCACCTACACAGAATGTGTAACCTGAGCTTCTCCTAGGGCCCAGCAGATTCAAGCTAGGAGATGACAACCAAAACATGTGTCTGTGCGCAGGGAGGCTGTCTCCAGAACACTGATTCCAAGCAGCTACAAACTGAGAGAAAGCTCACATGGTCAGGCAGTGCCCAAGCCAGGCTGGGTTTGTGTCACAGTCTCAGACACACTATTTTTGTAATTGACTAAGTTTTTTTTTCCCCTCACTCATTCTGGAGCACTGGAGATATTCCTGAGTGAGTGATGTATTCCCAGGCACCTATGTGGCTGGTGTGGAAGATATATTGAATTTTTATTCAAATATTTCCTCAGACAGCATGTTCCTGTCTGTGAATACAGGACTGGGATAGGTGTGTGGTGAATACAGGACTGGGATAGGTGTGTGGTGAATACAGGACTGGGATAGGTGTGTGGTGAATACAGGACTGGGATAGGACTGGGATAGGTGTGTGGTGAATACAGGACTGGGATAGGTGTGTGGTGAATACAGGACTGGGATAGGTGTGTGGTGGATACAGGACTGGGATAGGTGTGTGGTGGATACAGGACTGGGATAGGTGTGTGGTGAATACAGGACTGGGATAGGTGTGTGGTGAATACAGGACTGGGATAGGTGTGTGGTGAATACAGGACTGGGATAGGTGTGTGGTGTGCTGGGTTTCAGGCTGCCTGACCCCCCACACTGTGGGCCAGTTTTCAGATCTCACCTGATAACTAGCCACGCTCTCAGAGGCCCTGGGCCAACCATGTCCTTACTTAATGCTGGGGATTTTATTATTTATTGGCTGAGGTCTTTCTTCTTTTCCTTTTCCTTTTCTTCTTACTGTCTGTGAAGCAGTAGTGTATAATACACTTATTAGTGTATAAGGCAGTAGCTGTGAAACAGTAAAAACCAAATGGAGGAGATTGCTAGATTAGATTTTTATCAGTTCTCTCTTTAAATCATGCAAATTAGACATCCACCACTTGCAATGCTCTCTGCTGCATCATACCCATGATCCTTAGAGGTACCAGCAATCTGGGCATGAGTTTCCCACGTAAAGAGTTGAGAGACTCTCATGCCTGGGTAGGGGAGGTTCGAAAGCTGAGTTTCCGGAAATACCAGGCAACTGTGCTGTGCTGTTGCAAGATGACCTGCTTCTTGGGAATTCTGCCACATCGTTCCGTATAGCTTATATTTTCATTTCTGTCTTGATGCTTTTGGAGGTCACTGGATAGTATTAACTTATGCTGGGGGAGGGGGAATGGAAAAGTGTGGCGACAGATTTGGAGAACAAGGCTGCAGTGGTCCTGCTTTGGATGATAGTAAATCCCTCCGCAGGTGTCTCAGCCTGTGCAGCCTTCCCTTCCCTTTGCTTGTTGCCCCTTAGGCCTGCTGCATCCCCGCCTCCTGCTGTCCTTTCTGAGTGATGCTGAGATCCTGGCTGCAGAGCCCAGCTGGCTGCGGAGCTTGCTCCCCGCCTGTCTTTCCTGCCCTTAGCCTCATTTTCAACCCAGCTGGGGTGATGTCTCATTACTTGAAAGAAAATTAAAAAGCATTTTACATTGCTTAATACAGATCACTAATTGAAGCTCCCCTAAACCCAAGGAATTTATTTTCTCATTGATGTGTGCATAACTCCTATTAACATTAATAAAGTTGTTTAGAATCAAAGAGCTGGCAGAAACCCATAACAGAGACCCATTTTGATCCTGCTTCACAAGGCGACTCATACCCACAGGGCATCAACAAGCATTTTAAAGATAATTTTTACAGCTCTCCTTTTAAAAGTGGAGCAGTTACTGAGTCTATCATAGCATGTTCATCATGCCCTTCAGAGTTGGGCTTGGCTGTTGCCATGGGCGCTGCACCCCACCCAGGGTACAGATTACAAGCTCTGTCCATTTTGCCTATGGCTGCTGTGCCTGCTCATTTGCAGTAGGAGCTGGAGTTCAGGAGGCTTCGAAATAAGGATGTAGTCGGTGAGGAAGACCAGCAGGCTGAACTCCATTGCTGTGTTCACCTGAGCATCCCGAGCCAGCACTGGCTGGCTGGTTACTCCTGTGACATCGTGAAGCAGAACCAGGAGGAAGGGGCTCCAGGGTCTCATTATCTGTGGAGCTATCTAAGCATTCCAGTTCCCAGTTACGATACACAAAGAATCCCACCTTGTAAAAATGGATACCTTGTAACTAGCAAATATCCCTAGCTTCTACATAAAGTATGAGTACCAGGAGTTAAAGTGGCCTCCTCTGCCAGGCAAATACACATTTGCCCACTTGTGTATTTAGTCAGTGAGAGGGATCAGGTCCCTGTGTCCCCTTCTACCATGTCCTGCCCAGCCTTTCTCCCCCACCTTGCCTGTAGCAGGGAATTAATTGATTCAGGTGTTCCCGCTGATCAGTTTGGGAGATCAATAGGAGCTCTCTGGGAGGTAGAGGCAGGCAGATATCTTCAGTTGGAGGCCAGCTTGCTCTCCATAGAGAGAATTCCAGGCCAGCCAAGGGTACATAGAGAGAAGCCTTGTCTGAAAAACCAAACAATAAATGTTGCTTAAAAAACAAAACATTCCTTCGAGATGGAAGGCAAGCTGTGAGTCATGTTCAGAGATCTCTAACGTGCCAGTCACAACTGCACCAGTTCCCTGGCTGCCTGTACCCACCAGGCTTTGCCCTTAGAACGGCAATGTACTTTCCCCACAACTTTGAGAGCCTTTATTTTGTCTGGGTAGGGAAATGAGTATTTCTGTGATTGTGAATCAGAATATGTGGAAGAAAAAAGTCTGAACTATCTCTTTAATCACTGAGCCTCATTTCCAGCTTCATTTCTTAAAAGTAAACCTAAAATTTCCAGGGCAGGAAACAGTGTTGCCTATCTACATGTAGAAACCGTCAAGCCCTGCAAAGGTGAAAACAAGCCCAGGGTACTCTGCAGTTATTGTTCACCACAGCACTTCGAACTGGGTCAGAATTATCCTTGTTTTACAAATGAGGCAGCTGGAACCAGAGACACGAAACCAGCCTTTCTGGAGCCACACGTCCAGGCTGGGTCAGAGCCTCATGAGGATTGCTGCTGAGCTCTGCCGTCTGCTGCATCCTGCTGAGGTCAGGTGCAGAGGACCAGTGTCAGCCCTGTGGCTCATTTGTTCCCAGAGACCTAGTTTGACTTCTGGTACCTGCCTATCTGGTGCCTGAGCAGAATTGCCACTCTGTGTTTGTTAAATGAATTATGATTATTCATCTCATCCTGCTGATGTCCTTAGTCACTGCTGACTCTATTTGGAAACCTCTTTGTTGGAGCTGGTGAGGTGGCTCAGCAGTCAAAGGCACTTGAGCCACTTCTGGCAACCAGATCCCACATGGTAGAAGGAAAGAACTGACTCCCACAGCTGTCTTCTGACCCACAAGTTCTGACCTATACACAAGCACACCATGGCACACATACACCACAAAACAGGTAGATAACACATACAATGTGTAAATTAATTAAAAAGATGTAAATACCATTTTAGTATTTGATACCCAGGGTGGTGTTGCAGACGACTCTAATTGATGACCAAGTTCCTCAGCAAGGTTCAGGCGCAGAGTTAGAAGGTGGAGGCGTAGCGTCTCGTTGATGTAAGCTTATATAAAACAATTTTAAAATTTTCTTGACTTTAAAGTTTTCAGTGTAGGCAGGGTGGTGAGCTATAAAGAAGATGAAGAAGCTATTTCTTAGTTATACCAGTATCAAGGTGACCGTGTTACAGTGTCAAGGTAACAGTGTTCTTACAATTTCAAGGTGACAGTGTTACAATATCAAGGTGACAGTGTTATTACAATGTCAAGGTGACAGTGTTACAGTGTCAAGGTGACAGTGTTATAGTGTCAAGGTGACAGTCTTACAGTGTCAAGGTTACAGTCTTACAGTGTCAAGGTTACAGTTATTACAATGTCAAGGTGACAGTGTTACAGTGTCAAGGTGACAGTGTTATAGTGTCAAGGTGACAGTCTTACAGTGTCAATGTTACAGTCTTACAGTGTCAAGGTTACAGTTATTACAATGTCAAGGTGACAGTGTTACAGTGTCAAGGTGACAGTGTTATTACAATGTCAAGGTGACAGTTGTTATTACAGTGTCAAGGTGACAGTGTTACAGTGTCAAGGCGACAGTGTCAGGGTGACAGTGTTACAGTGTCAAGGGGACAGTGTTATTGCAATGTCAAGGTGATACTTTTTATTACAGTGTCAAGGTGACAGTGTTATAGTGTCAAGGCGACGTGTCAGGGTGGCAGTGTTACAGTGTCAAGGCGACAGTGTCAGGGTGACACTGTTACAATGTCAAGGTGACAGTGTTATTACAATGTCAGGGTGACAGTTGTTATAACAGTGTCAAGGTGACAGTTGTTATTACAGTGTCAGGGTGACAGTGTTATAGTGTAGTTATTCCTGTGAGTATGCTTGGATCTTGCTTCTTCCACTTAACATTATAATTCCGTAATATGGTTAAAGAACTATGACCTTTTCAGTTATGTAAACAGCTGCTCACTACACTCTTACTATGTAGTTAAATATTCTCAGGGTTAATGTTGTAAGCTGCACTGTTGTAAAGGCTTTGGCACCAAAGTATTTGTCTCTCTAGTTATTTATTGATGCAAGAATAGGGAATAGGCTTGAATTAAGTAAAGATATAAACTTTTGATACATAAAAAGATTCTAAATGGGGCTGGAGTGATGGCTCAGAAGCTAAGAGCTCTGGCTGCTCTTCCACAGGTGCTGAGTTCAATTCCCAGCACCCACATGGTGACTCTCAACCATCTGGAATGAGATCTGGTGCCCTCTTCTGGCCTGCAGGCAGAACTTTGTATACCTAATAAATCTTTTTTTTTTTTTTTTTAAGATTCTAAATAAAAATTTAAAAGAAAAATATTTAATTTTCATAAAGTAAAACTACAGTGAAGTATTCTGTGAGAGACATTTACCTGGCACAGGTAGGTTCTAGGATGGATTTTTGGTGCCACAGAAATTAATTTACCAGATATTTCATATCGTCTTCCAGTTTATATAATTAATGCACCTTCATTGGCCCATGTCCTCAACACACATGGATTTTACTTGTGCGATTATTGCCTACATGGTAAAACCCTGTTTCTAAGGAGTTTTTCTTACCCATGTGATCTGTGATGGCCATGATTCCAAGGTTTCTGCTTTGTTTGCTGTTGTGTCTCTAGCCCTGTGACCGGGATCTGACACATAGTATCCACTTGTAGTATGCTGGAGGTATGAATCGACAGCATATTCTCCCCCTTCCTCCCTCCCTCTGCTGGCTCTGTTCTCCCTCCTTTCCTCTCTTCCCCTTTTCTCCTCCCCTCTCCTCCTCCCTTGCCCCTCCCTCCTCCTCCCTTCCCCTCCCCTCCCTCCCTCCTCTGTCCCCATCAGTAGAAACTGCCAGACAGGCAATTATATCCTTACATTAGGAATCATGCAGACAATTTGAAGGAGAATTGATAGTGGTCAAGAGCTTAGGTCAGATGCCAGATAGATGAGGGCATCAACTCCTGGTCTGCAGCTCTTGGCAGCTTTGTAGTATAATCTTGAGAAACTGAATTAATTTCTTCCTGATTCCATTATTCACTTGCAAATCAGAGCTAGAAGCCATGCACTCTATAGGGTAGGGTGACGCCTGGCACACAACTGGGCAGCTGATAAATACTCAGTAAATATTCTTAGCAGCAAACTCTCCTGAAACTTGAGCTGTGTCTCGAGGACATGGAGATTAAGTCATGATGAGAAGTTGTGTGAGCTTTGAGGCAGATACAGCAGGCTTATTCTCCCTGTCCTTCAGTGTCATTGTCAACTGAAGCCATGAACTGTGACCTGTCAGGTAGGATTGCTGGGAAGCCATGTGCCAAAGTGCCTCAGATGTTCACTATAGCCTCCGGGTAGATCCAATGATAGCATCCCTCTAGTGGTGGTTTTGTTTCCATGCATGCATGCCTGTGTGGATGCATGTATGTGTGTATGTATGTATGTATGTATATACATCTCTTCCTCTAGCAAGGGGTTCTGCAGTTTTAATGTTTTTGGTGGCACACAGAACTTGATACATTTTTCTGTTATGCATCTGTCAAATACATGCATGACTGATAACCATTTTCCTCAGAGTGGTACTATGGCTATACCGCTTGCTTTTTAGAGTTGCCTGTCAGTACTGCAGACTGGGTAGCATGAACGAGAGAAACATATTTGCTCACACTTCTGTAAAGCATCTCCCTGTGGCTGTAGATGTCTGCCTTTTTCTGCTGTCAGTGCGTCACCTTCCCAGCAGGGTTCCTCCTCTGGTGACCTCGTCCTAACTTCATTTCCCCTTTAAAGATCCCATCGCCACACATCCATGGTCCTGTGAAATACACTGGGGGTAGGACTTAATGTAAAAACAGGGCTGGGCCACAGTTGAGTCCATGACAATGTCCTTGAATGTTTATCTTTTATTTAATTAAAGTAATGGTAGACATGACTTGGATTTGCTGACCTGCGTCCCATAGGTTGAATGGCGGCTCTCGAGGGGGGTGGATTGTCTTGTACCTGGATTGGGGATCAACACCTGCTCTAGGATTTGCTTTAGACTCACTGCCAAGGACCTTTATGGGTGGGATAGCCTTCTGCAAACCCAGCAATTGCTTCAGCTCAGGACTTGCACACATTTTCTGTAAAGGCCAGATTATAAATATTTCCATCTCTGTGGGCCATACGGACTCCACTAAGACAATTCTGCTGTTGTCACTTGAAAGCAGCCCCAGACAAAACACAAGCAAATGGGGTGGCAGTGTGCCCATACGTTTTCATTATTTGATATCTGAACTTCTTTTCTTTTCCAACCATTAAAAAATGTCAAAACCCTTTCCTAATTCCATAGGTCATACAAAACCGGATTAGATCTTTGCACAGCTGTAGCTTGTCACTTGCTGCCCTGCGACAGAACTCTTAACGGAACTGACCTGTATAATTTCTGAACTGATTATCACTTTTGATTTCTGTCATATATCTCCATCTTCAGAATTCATGATGAAGAATTACTTGAGAAGCATATGCCATTCCAGAGAATTCCAGTGAGGGACTAGAGGGTTGAAGGACCCACAGTATCATCCTCTGGCAGTTGGTGGAATTGTGGGTAGGGTTAGCTTGGGCAAGAACAACAGAGCTTGACTGAGAAAAATATTCCTCTTTGGAGAGCTCATGGAGGGAAGCAGTGATTGATGATTCACGGATTTCCACAGTGTAGGTGTGGCGAGCAGGCGACTCTGGGACCAGGCTCCCCGCCTTTCTCTCAAGATGAAGGCTAGCTGGGTGAGGTTTCTTCCTCAGGAGCCCCACAGCCCCCAGGCTGTACTAACTGGGGGTTAGCAGTACAGTATGTGGGGCTGTGGGATGGAGCCATTGTGTGTGTGTCTCTCACGTCTTGTGCAGGTGGCCTTCATTCTTAGGGTGCTGATCTCTCCTCCAGAGGGTCCTAGAAATGACCTGCCTGCAAAGTTCAGTCTGGCTAGCCTTCCACACACACACCAGGGCTCCCTGAGACTATTGTACTGGATGTGTGTGTATTGATAACAGCTGACTCTGACCGGAAGACTGAGAACAGGTTGTCCCCAAAGCCCGCCTCCACGGCTCCCTCCCTGTGAAGCTGGCTGCTCTGAGGTCAGTCGGTACTGTTTGCTGCTGACTCCTGGGATGTGAGCGTGTGCCTGTGTGAACGCTCGAAGCACCTGGAAATTCAGAGGCCCGGGTGGAGTTCTAAGAGCCATTTCAGTACTGCAGACCACACCTTGGAAGTAGTCACCTATCGGTGCACTGCTACGAGACAGGAGTGGGCCAGTCTCATACAGTGATCCTGGAAGGACATCTTTAAGCGTTTCTGTGAGCCTTAGGCTAAAAATGTCCTCTTTCAAGATTTGCCCTTCTAGGATAGTGTAGGCTGTAAATCAAGGTTCTAGAAAGACATTTTTAATGTGCATGAAGTTGGCTTTGAATAGCCAAGTTTTTACTTTAAAAAAAAAATCAATCAAGATAAAATAGCTGTATTACTGTACTGAAACTGCCTACTTTTCACCATCCGAACATGCAATATAAAATGTCTGTACCTTGATAATCATCTTCAGTGAATAAAACCCCTAATTTAATGAAATACCACTTTGAAGCTTTTAGCACTATAAATCTTTGAATTATCTTATCTTGTTTGAATTAATTTGCAGTGTTTTTTAGCTTTCAATGCTTAGGGAAGTTCTGGTTTTGTTTCTGATTTCCTTAGGTTAATGCCAAGAGTACTAGTATTTTTTTTAAATGGAAGTTTAGGATTCTTGCATAAAAAATGCAAAAGTCGTTAAGTACACTAATGATGAAGTTTTCAGGAGAGCTCACCCTGTTAGCAGCAGCCTGGGGAAAGGAATGAACTCAAATACCGGAAACTCCTAGGCCCTGTGGTCTGCAGCAGAGAGCTTCCTCCAAGTGCAGTTAGAAACTGTGTTCTTAAATAATAAAGGTTGGGTGCTATCTATCCTAACATGAATAACACATGCCCTTGTTAAAGCTGGAGAGCATTCATTCCTGCTGCAATGACCCAGGTTGTGGATGACTACATCAGAACTCATTCAGCTCTTCCACAGTAGGACTCTTACACTGTTCCCAGTTTGAAACTATTGCCAGTAAGCAAGCAGAGGCAGTATTCTGCAGGATGGACCCCTGGGTGTCAAAGTCCTAAGAAGCTGTGTGTCTGTTCACTCTACAAGTATGCTCCCCTGCAGTGAGTGAGAGGACTGCCTGTGAACAAACACTATTTCCTCCCCGGCCATTCCTGGTGTCTGCCCGGTACGTCAGGTCAGCTGGTCTAACCAGGACGTGGTGGTGATGTAGTGATTTTCATTTGTTTTTCTTTTATGGTTAAACTAAAACATTTTAAGTGTTGGCTGTTTTCTGTTTTCCTTGTCGGCTCTGCCTGTTCCTTGGGTTATCCCATTCCTCACGATGTATATACTCAGCCGTCAGACGGCTGCACTGGGTTATCCCATTCCTCACGATGTATATACTCAGCCGTCAGACAGCGGCACTGGGTTATCCCATTCCTCACGATGTATATACTCAGCCGTCAGACGGCTGCACTGGGTTATCCCATTCCTCACGACGTATATACTCAGCCATCAGACAGCTGCACTGGGTTATCCCATTCCTCACAATGTATATACTCAGCCGTCAGACAGCTGCACTGGGTTATCCCATTCCTCACGATGTATATACTCAGCCGTCAGACAGCGGCACTGGGTTATCCCATTCCTCACGATGTATATACTCAGCCGTCAGACAGCTGCACTGGGTTATCCCATTCCTCACGACGTATATACTCAACTGTCAGATGGCAGCACTGTTGCCACCTCCTCCTCGTCTTCTGACTCTCATGATGTCATTTCATAAAGAAATTCTTAATTTTAGTATAAATTTAAATTAATGATATTTTTTTTTTGTTCAGTATGGTTTTTTGTGTGTGTTCTGGTTTTAAAATCTCTGCCTATTGAAAACTGTAAGAGGTGCTCTGTGGGTTGTTTTCTGCAACCCCTTTATTTGACCTTTCTTTTCCCCCTAAATTCAGCTATTCATCTAGAACTAATTTTCTTTTTCTTTTAAAGACTTATTAACTTATTTTAGATATATGAGTACACTGTAGCTGCCTTCAGACACCCCAGCAGAGGGCATCAGATCTCATTATAGATGGTTGTGAGCCACCATGTGCTTGCTGGGAATTGAACTCAGGACCTCTGGAAGAGCAGTCAGTGCTCTTAACCCCTGAACTATCTCTCCAGCCCCAGAACTAATTTTCATACAGTCTTCTTCAAGGTACTTACTCGCTTCCTGGGACTACTGGGGACAACCAAACCTGTGGCTTGAGCAACAGAAATGGCTCCTCTCAAACATGTCCTCTGGAGGCATGAGCAGGGCAGTGCTACCTCTGAGGTTGGCAGGGAGAGGCCTCTGCTGGCTGTGGGGACAGGCGGTTCTTGGTTTCCAGCTGCATTGATCTGATCCTTGTCTTTTTTCCTTAGCACATGTTCTTCCTCTCTGGGATCTCTTGTGTCTCTTCCTTCTTGTTTTAGGTAAAATTTATTTGTTAAATAAATCCTCCTGGCTCCAGCACTTATGTTATTCTGTATAACCTTGGCTCTACATCTACAAAGGAGGTGTAGATGTAATTTCCAATTAAGGCCACTTTGTGAGGTCCTTGTAGGTCAGAATTTCACATATCTTTTGGGAAGGTATAAATCAACTTAATTCCTTCAATGAACTGGGTACTACATGCTGACATTCAGTCATGTCTTCACACTGACTCAGGTCTGTCTGTCTGTCTCGGACTGTTGTGTTCTGTTGGTCTGTTTGAGTCTCCTGTACAGATGAGCGCTCTTGAGCATGGTTTTTTGTAGAGAATGTCCACATCTGATACAGCCTTGTTTTCTTTTTCATGCTTTTTGTCCTTTACATTTCCTGACAATTTCTATTTACTGATTACTTTCAAAGGGGGAAAAACTCTAGTTGTCTTTTTATTTAAAATTAAAAATTCAATTTGTGAGAGAATTGATGTCTAAAAGTCCATGTGCCACAGTCCTTCAGTCCGGGCTTGAGCAGCAAGCTGGCTCCTGCCCCACAGAGCCGCCTTCTGGTGCTGGTAATGGGCTGTCTTTTGATGGAGGTTTGTTAAAAGCAGAAGGGAGAGAAGGGAATTTTCTGTTTTGTATTCAATCATTAAGGATTTTTCCCCAAGTTTACTTACTTTAACAGGGCTGTACTTAAATCAATCTCACTAACTCCAAATAAGAACTGGGCAAATAAAATAAGCACTTGAGAAATCCTGTTTTTATGGGAGATATGTTGGTTTAAAACTGTGTCCTTAGGGGCAGTTAAAACAGGTTCTTGATAAAATCGCCAAGATGTTGATCATCGGCTCGAAGACTAAGAACCTTAACATGGGCTCTGAGAGATACGAGGCTAAGATTTGGGTACTGGTTCAAGGAGGAACCAGCGCCCTACTTGTCAGTGCTCGTACAAAGCTGGGCCTAGCAGATGGAGATCTGAGCAAAACCTGGTCTGCTGTACTCCTGCCTACCAATGAGAATTTAGTATAAGCCTTAGAAGTGTACATGTGGGCATGGTGTGCATTTGTGTGTGCATGCATGTACATGTATGTACAAGTATGTGCATGTTTGCACATGTTAAGCTGAATATGTATGTTGCATGTGTATATGTGCACATTTTTGAGTGTGTATTTATGAGTGAGCGTATGTGAGTGAATTTGCGCATGAGAGTGTATAAATGTGTGTGGGCATGCATGTGTGAGTGTGTGTGTTTGTGTGTGTGTGAGAGAGAGAGTGAGTGAGTATATACTGGGTATGTGAGAGACACTCTGGGTTCTAGTACTTAAAACTAATTTTTAAATTGTAAGAGCCTCTTTAGCCCTCTGTCCATTCTCAGGCTTGATACGGTCACTGCCTAAACCTTAGGTTTGTGTTATTCACTGTTCACCCCCACTCTGGGCTAGATGTAAAATTACACACAAGTGCACTTCCCCAGCCTTGCCTGGAGCTGCTGCCATTAGACTGGGAGCAGGGGGTGTAGGAGGGGGCGGAAGGGTGCCTAGGGGTGTAGGAGGGG
>NW_022196909.1:5439894-5471750 GCF_008632895.1 Mastomys coucha
CCTAGAGGTGTAGGAGGGGTGGGGGGTGCCTAGGGGTGTAGGAGGGGGCGGGGGTGCCTAGTAGGTGCATGTACATCAGGGCAATGCAGTGTTTCTAATCCAGACTAGATTGCAGGTCCTAGAAACCGCCTCATTTAAATGGGTAACTCAGACATTTCATGTTTGCCATAAAAACAGTATTTGTTTCATTTTCTCCCTCTACCTGCTGCCTGAGGTGATTGCACAACTGGGCGGAAAGAGAGGATTATGGCACATGTGTTCCATCGTAGTGAGTTAGAGACTCAGAGTCAACCCTGCCCTAGACAGTTAACTCACTGTTCCAGTGACACTTCATTCATTTCCAACCCCAAGTGAGTGGAGTGCCCTTGATCTGTAGGTTT
The DNA here is from genome assembly GCF_008632895.1 of Mastomys coucha. Classification (NCBI taxonomy): domain Eukaryota; kingdom Metazoa; phylum Chordata; class Mammalia; order Rodentia; family Muridae; genus Mastomys; species Mastomys coucha. The sequence goes on from NW_022196909.1 coordinate 5,440,275, forward strand.
CAATGTAGTAATAATAGAAATATGAACTTATGTCGGTGATTGTATTGCTTGGACATTGCTGGGGGCTATGGTGGTGGCAATGGCACTCCCTTGGCTCAGCTACCCGTTTGCCTAACAGTCTATACCTGAGTGCCCATGAGCCCCCTGTCTGTATTTCCTAGTCTAGTTTCAGAGCCACAATCTCAGGAATCTACGCTCAGCTTCTTAGTAGGCTCATGGCTGGTTCTGCGATGCCTTGCACGCAGTGAGCCTCTGCCCAGCCTAAGCCTTGCACACAGTGAGCATCTTCCCAGCCTAAGCCTTGCACGCAGTGAGCCTCTGCCCAGCCTAAGCCTTGCACACAGTGAGCCTCTGCCCAGCCTAAGCCTTGCACACAGTGAGCCTCTGCGCAGCCTAAGCCTTGTACACAGTGAGCCTCTGCCCAGCCTAAGCCTTGTACACAGTGAGCCTCTGCGCAGCCTAAGCTTTGCACACAGTGAGCCTCTGCCCAGTCTTCCCGGTACTGGAACTAAAGGGACAGCTGGCTTTTGAAGTTTGACCTTCACATTCCCGTAGACTGTGTTCGGTCAGTGCTTCCTTCATGCCGACCTAGTGCCTCCTAAGCCCTTCTCCACTCTGTCTTCCTCCTTTCCTCTTCGTCCCCTTCCTCCTCCTCCTCCACTCTCTGCTATTTGTTTCCACTTCAGCAGAACATGAAACAACCCCAGCGTTGCTTGAGTCCATATAGCTTTTTGGAGGGAAACCAGAATTGACAGGAGGGGAGGTTAGTTAGCCCGTGGATCAGTGAGGCCTTCCCAAAGTGGCCGCCCTCGGCTTCCACCCAAGAGGAGGGAAGTCTCCAGTCACTCAGAGTGGGCAAGATTCCCTTGAGACTCACGCTGGCCTGGCGGTGGGCGGGGCCTTGGCTGTGTGCTTGTTGAGTGTGTCCGAGGATCATTTGGAGCGCTCAGTTTTTGGACCATTTGGCTATAGGTCTTCAGAGAATATTGAGGTGAGGGGGTGGAGTTGGGGCTGAGTTTTAAATCTTTTGTTCCTGTGTTCATAAGATGCCGTCCTTCACTCTCCACACAGCAGCAGGAGCCACAGGGGAGCAGAGACGGGGAACCGGGACAACCGGGACCCACCACCTCTCTCAGCCCTTATTCTCTGCTGTGTTTAACCTTGTAAACCTTGTGAATAATAGGTAGTTGGGTTTTTGTTTTGCTTTTTTTATTTACTGATTTTGTTTTATCTTGAGACAGGGTCTCTCAGTGTGGCATCAAACTTGTGATCCTCCTGTCTTAGCCTCCCAGGGTTTGCTTTGGTTTTGTTTTGTTTTTTGATGTTTTTAGTTTTTCTGGTTTGTTGGTTTTTTGTTTTTTTGTTTTTGGAGAGCATTCCACTGTAAGAAAAACTGATCAACCCCTTGTAACATGCATGAGACCCAGTCATTTATTCAACCAGTCAACAAATATTTTTGAGTGTTCACTGCATAGTAGGCTCCCCTAAGGGACTGTTGTGCCTGTGTGCACTAGTGTGCACTAGCGTGCACTAGTGTGCACTAGTGTGCACTAGTGTTGGCCTGGCAGTCAAAGCGCTGAGCCAGCAGCCTGGCTCGGATGCCCATCTCTGCCGCCCTCTGGGTAGAAGGCCTCTTGCAAGCTCTTGGCCAGAGTAAAAGATTTCTCACTTTCAAAGCATGGGTCTGGGCTGTAAATCCTCCCCAGATGACATGATGTAGTTGGGACCTAAGCAGCCTGTGCCCTAGATATTCATATACACAGTAAAGCGGAAGAGGAGAAGCCAAAGCCAGGAAGTAACAGGAGCTCCCACGAGACACTCTCTGAGTTACTCATTCAGCAGACATGGCGAGCTCCATGCCAGGGCCTGCGCAAGCGCTGGGAACACAGCAGTCAGTGACCAAGGAGAGTTCCTTCCCTCCAGCTGAGGCTATCAGATGAGACACAAGCCAGGATGGCAGCAGAGCAGCTTGAATTGATGGCACAGGATGCTGCTGGGACTGGGGGACGTCGGAAGTAGGGAAGCAGACAGGAAAGAGAAAGCAAAGGGGTCTGAAGGGTGGGCAGCTGAGGTAAGGTAGGAGCTGGGAGTGAGACTGCCTGACTGACAGGGAGCTGGGAGTGAGATGGCCTGACTGACTGACAGGGAGCTGGGAGTGAGACAGCCTGACTGACTGACAGGGAGCTGGGAGTGAGACTGCCTGACTGACAGGGAGCTGGGAGTGAGACTGCCTGACTGACAGGGAGCTGGGAGTGATGGCCTGACAGGAAGCTCACTCTCATCAGGCCACTACAGCAGACACAGCATCAGTTCAATCCCAGCATAACCCTCTCTCCAGTGTGGCTAACAAGCAATGAAACACCAGAGTTGTCTGTTGGGATGGTCCCATTCTCTACAACTATACACAACTCCTACGTGCAAATCAAAATTAGACTAAAGCCACATGTGGTCCTGTGTAGTGGCCAGTCTGTTTGCTTTTCTCAGAAAGGTCTTTACTAAGAACCAGCAACATGTGAAATGGTATAAATGCCTGCATAAGATGCAGCTTCAGATCTTTTCCAGGCCAGGGAGCCCCCACCCACCCGACCCCACAAGTAACTGGAGCAGATCCAGAAGCCCCAAGCTCTTCCTTATTTACCCTTCAGTAATTACATATCTTCCCTATTGGAGGCTGGGGCTGAGCAATTAGTCTCTTATTGTCTTTGCAGGAAATGGCATCCATGTGACTTCTTGGGAAGGCAACCAGTGACCACTCTGGTTAAGATAATTTGGAAAGTGTTCAGCATATCCTCTGGCAGATTGAGGCCAGCTGACTTGGAAAGCTGGACATGCAGACATAAGCTGGTCATCCGAACCAGAGCACTGCTGGGTCGGTTCCCTGAACAGAGTGGATCTCTGGGGAGTTGGGACGCCTCAGAAAGTGGCCAAGTGATCAGTGTCTTGCCACTCTCTCCCATTTATAACATTACTTAGGATTGATTCCTTTAAAAGTTTTCTAGAGCAAATTATTGGAGCAAACTATTGAAAGTCCCTCCGCTCACAGAGACCTAAGCAGTGAGGAGTGCATGGGAACTCAGAGGGGCTGGGCTCACCTACACTGAGCTTCCCTGTTCTCCCTAGCTCCAGGACCAGCCACATCCCCAGGCTACAGCTGCAGAGCTGTGAACATTCCAGGCAACACACACACACCAGAAAATAAAAAATAAAAACCCAATGGACAAAAGAAATCTTCTTCCCAGAGAGGTGGGAAGCTCCAGGAAATGCGATATTCTGTGTCTGTGTCGTTGGCCTATGTTGACCTGAATGTTTATTGTCGACTCAGTCACTGGCAAGAATCAGAGCCTCTCCCTCCTTAGCATACACAGCAGTCACCTGGGAAAACTTTTGGTTCGAGTGAAGCCTCAGGACCAACAACTCCTGTGAAAGGTCCTGTCAGTGGACTGGTGTCCTGCAAAGCCCTAAACCATTCTGATGGCCACCCTAAAGGGATTGTTGTCCCTGCTCTTGAGGCTCTGTGGCTGGGAAAGTGTATGTGAGGGCTCCCTTAGGAAGAAGAAATTGACAATAACCCTGTATTGATGAGAACTATCCCTGCTCACAGTGTGTACTGAGAAGGTCACCATTAACCCAGAAGTCACACACAGCCCTGATGTGCCCTGGAAACACAGAGTACAAAGGGAGCTATGCACTGTTGTGTAGGAGTGCCCACAAAACCAGTATTACTCCCTCACCACTGCACACACACTGCAGTTCTAGAAGCCAAAGACAAACCACCCTTTGTTAGCCTTCAGTTGTTTCTACTAGTAACTAAAAACATATATTCAAATCCTAATGAGATGGTAATGAATGTGCTGCAGTATAAAAAAGGGTTATGTACCAGGTCCAGCCCTGGTTCCTACAGTAGATAGCTCATCAGCCTCAGGAGTTACTGGAGAGAAAGAACACACTGCCACGTGCCTAAGAGTCACTTGACATGATGTTAGACGTGGAAAGTGCTGCCAGTGGTGTCTCTGCCCAAGCAGTTGGTCACTGTGCCCTGGTTACTGATGCACGATGGAGAAAATCATTAAGCTTTCTTCATTTTAAAAAGGGATAACTATCCTGTTTTTTGTTTGCTTTTGGCAAAAGATACACGGTCATCCCTTACTGAAGCTACTCTGATAAAAAGGATAATAAAGGTCCCTTGCCGGCCATGACTCTGATTCGTCACAGATGCTGCAGGGCTTGGAATAAAGGATGTAGCCAGATGTTAAGTTGACCTACCTGAGGTTATCACCTCTTGTCTCATATGCAAAGACATCACTCCTGAGGCTCTCTCTTCAATCTACCTGGCCCAGCACCACAGGGTCGGGTCTGCTTGATTGACAGGAAGTTGGATCTTGGTCCAGTTTCCAAGTGCTGCTAGCTGGCCTGGCCAGCATGGTTCACCATTCTATGCTGTGTAAGACCCTGGGAGGTGGGGAGCTTCCTGGCTTTTCCGGATCAGCTGAGGGAGGCTGATGGACTCAGTGCTCTGGAAAGGCAGGGATCATGCTTGTCGCTTATCCCGTGTAAGCATCCAGGATGTTACTTATCAGTGAATACTTGAACAGCTGGCCCTTTCCCAGAGACCTGTCAGTCATCGGCACACACGAAGCATCCACCCTCTAAAAAGAACAGAACGCTTTGTTGCCCAACTTCGGTCATTTATAATCTAAATATAGAATGCTGAGATATCCATCTATACTTTTAGGACCTCATGGGCTTCCAAAGCAGTGAGATAATATTAATGTCAGCCAAGCTTGTACAGTCAGTGTACTTAATCACTGATTGATTCAGACGCTTCCCTTACCGTGTGGGTGATATTGGGAGGGGGGGGGGTGTAAACCAGGAATCACTGATTGAGCCGGTGATAGGGAGGGTCTTAGTAAACCAGGAATCAAGCCGGGCAGTGGTGGCGCACGCCTTTGATCCCAGCACTTGGGAGGCAGAGGCAGGTGGATTTCTGAGTTCAAGGCCAGCCTGGTCTACAGAGTGAGTTCCAGGACAGCCAGGGCTATACAGAGAAACCCTGTCTTGAAAAAAACAAAAAACAAAACAAACAAACAAAAAAAAACCAGGAATCAAGAGCTGGAAATGAGGTGACTCTCCCCAACTTAACAATGGAAGATAAGGAGATACTGAGAGTGAGGAGGGCTCAGACCTGGTGTCCTGGACCAGGACCATGACTGGGGCCATGGCTGGGTTAAAGGGTCCTGGCCCTGGCCTCATGGGACGGGATCCACTACCCATTTTCCTTAACCATGAATTGAAATCTGGCATTTCTTTTTATTATGTAATAGATTTAGCTCTGTATAGAATAGGATATGAATAGAATTGTAAATGTTTTTATGTTATATTACAGTTAAGGACATCCTAAAATATGATTTCATTTAAGGATTCTTTCTTTTTTTTTCTTTTTCGAGATAGGGTTTCTCTTTATAGCCCTGGCTGACCTGGAACTCACTTTGTAGACCAGGCTGGCCTTGAACTCAGAAATCCGCCTGCCTCTGCCTCCCAAGTGCTGGCATTAAAGGCATGTGCCACCACCGCCTGTTAAGGATTCTTAAAAATGGCATTTACTTTAGATTTTTGCAGAAAACCATTGAACTGTCTATCAAAGGAAATCCATCTCAACTTTAATTTTTTTTTTTTGAGACACAGTCTCACTCTGTAGCTGTTAAATATTTTGATAACCGAATATGGATGCATTTTCCTTCTTATAAACTCTGTGCATTTCACATGTTAATGTGAAGTACTTAGAGACATTATTTTTTTTAAATTGAACAAACAGTAACAACAACATTTAGAATTCTGAAAGATGCTATAGACTGACCTAGATAGTCCAGAAGGGCAAAGAGCTCCTGCCTAAGAGAATACCTGGCTTCCACTATTAGGGACAGGACAGGAGGAGTCCAGGATGGCACTTGTCAAGGCCCCACCTGCTTGAGAACATGCAGAAATAAAGCTGGGACACATATGAGTCCAGGCTGATACCATCTCACGTGTAAACGTGCGGGTGACAAGAAGAATCCCTGTAAAAGGTGTTTGGAAAAATGCTTTGCAGAGCCGGGAGAGTGGATGCAGAGAGTGGGAGGGAGGCGCTGAAGGCCAGGCCCTGGCTTTCTGCAAGCAAGGCGTGACACAGACCAGATAGAATGTCCTGAGAGTAGGAGTGCCAGCCTGGGTGCGGGCTCAGCAGTAGGGCCGGGACCTGGTATGCAGGAGAGGTGAGGAGAGATGAGAAGCCGTGTTAGGTCTCAGTGGGGCATGGTGATCACAGCTTCCATGTGCTCAGCTCTCACTAGTGCCTGCTGCTGTTCTCAGCCTCCCTGTGTCCTGGGTGTGACTAAGTTAATACAGTAATGACGACCCTGCGAAGGCGGCTACCACAAGTCCTGTTTTACAGATAATAAAATAAGATTTACTGAAGAGGAGAGAAAAAAAGTAGCCTGGAACCTCCCAGAACTAGACAGAAGAAAGAGCTATGATAAAGAGGAGAGGAACTGGGCCAGGGGGAAATGTGAGGAGTTTAATCTTAGGTATGGCCCCACTGTTCTCCTGCTTTTAGTCGTTTCTTGTAGGTGCAGTTTCTAATGAACTGCTCACAGGTTGGTTTGTTTGTTTGTTTTTTCTTATTAGTGTATACTAAGAGAATTCATAAATTGGTTTCATTTTCCTGGGCAAACAAAACAAAGGGACAGCTGGGAGTGAGTTTGCTGAGTGGATGGGGTCCCGATTGATTGATGGGTGAAGAGGCACTGAGTGAGCAAGTGAGCGATCGAGCAAGTGTTGGGCAGATTGAAGAGGATTGTGAATAAGGTGTTTATCTGCATTGTTTTTTCAGAGTCAGTCCGACCGCTGGTTTAGAAGACATGTGGTGTATATAAAGTTTATGATAGTTGGTGGAAATTTGGGTAAGTGTTGTCACATTTCCTTCTAACACATTTAGTGTAAAGTGGTGCCACTGAAGGGAGGCCCTGCTCCACCCTGTGCCTCTTTCAAATCTGCTCTAAACCTCAAATGAAAGTTCTTAATTAAATGTGGCACCAAATTGCTGTTTTCTCACAATGTGCTATTTTTCTTGTTAAAACTAATGCTATTATAAATTTTATAAAAGAAAAATCTAGTAAGTCTCAATTTGGGGAAGCTCAAATGAAGGGCCAGGGACACCGTTGGCAACTTTGTTCTAAGCCAGCTGTGTAATAGGAGCAATAAACTCACAGAGGACAAGAATAGTGACTCCAAGGCTGGGAGTCCAAATGGCCTGCCTGCGTGCTGACTGGAGAGAGAAGCCACTCAGAGGGAAATGAAAGGAGCAAAGAGGCAGTGCTTCGCGGAAGTTGCCCAGGCTGAGCAGCTGCTGGAGAGGCAGAGAGATGTCCTGGCAGATGGTGGTGGGAGGCTAGGCTTGGAGTCAGGGATCTCCGTTACATCTCTGGACCCATTGGTTGTTTTATAATAACCCTAGGGGTCTTGGGTTCTTCTGTAAATCGAGGCCTTTAGTGTTTCCTCCTCCCAGGACTGTTGTGGGAGAAGTGAGCTGAGTCATGCTGGGGCATAGAAGGTGCTGCCCAGCAGCTATGTTTCCTGACAGACTCCTTGTTTGGGGACATTTGCCTCTGAGGATCAGCCACTCAGAAGGTACATGTTTTCAGTGGGAAGACTTGAGAAATGGGTTGTTCACACACATGTGACCTCACAGTGGCTACCACAGCCGCAGCTTCTCCATCATTTTCTCCATAATGAGCCTGGAGATGGGGCGTGGGAGGGAGGTAAGAGGTAGTGGCTGTCACTTGGGCCTCCTTCTGGAACCCAAGGAAGCCACTGTCAGATAGGCACCCTTCCTGCCACGGTTACAGTCAAGTAAGGTTGAATCCTTCTGGCTTTTGGTTAAAGTTCTGATACTATTTTCATTCGTGGCAGTAAGAAAGGGACAGAGCGAGGTGCATGATACATTTGGCTCGTATGGACGTTTATTCCCAAGCCTTCCTTTTGATTTTACCTGCTGTGGTTATGTGCGTTCACAGAGACCCAATTATTGAGCTAACCGTTTGGCTTTGGGGTGAAGCCTTTACCTGTGTTCGTGAGAGAAGCAGGCTTGTTGCTTGCAGAGAGTGCTGCTATTAAAGCCACATGTCTGTTTGTGAGTCAAGGACATGGACATGGCCTCAGGAGGTCTCTGCAATAATCTCTAAAGAGCCAGAAAGTCTCTTCAGCCACATTTTAACCCAAGGATGCGAGTCTTCTGAGAGATGAGGAGGAACTCGCCTGGGCACCTCAGGGAGGTACAGCATTGCGACTGGAGGGAAGTTTAACTATTACAACAGAGCATTTATCTCAGAATAGCTAGAGACACAACAGTGTCAAGTGTGTAGAAGTACTTACTTTTGAGGAGTTGAGAATGCTTATTCTGATTTGATCATTAGATCCCGTATACATTCATTAACTCATTGTGCTGAACCCAGGTGTTCTGTCTTAATGAAAAATAAAATAATCAACAATTAGGAGACACTAGGAAATTATTTGAGAAGAATGATCCTATTGTTCCTTATCTTAATTGTGGTGTTATTTATACAACTGTAGGGTCATGTGGAAACCCACAGAGCTGTACAGTAAGGAGACTGGGTTTTGTTCTGTGTGAATAAGAGATGGAAAGAATGACTTGTAGAGAACAGTTATCTCAGCTTATTAAAGTGTGATGGCGGAGAATGAACTGCATGTGGGGTGGGGGCTTAGGCTCAGCCCTTCCCCCTCCCACCCTACAGGGTGCCTGGCACACGGAAGTATTGTGATGAGTGCTTGCTTAAGTACCCACTGGTCCACCTGCCGATCTTAGGTAGGTTATGTTGGTGGCCACATACTTGTCTGCCATGTTTAGATGGTCTCCTTCCTCTGCCACCCCCTCTCCTGTGAACTAAACTACCCCCTTCTGGTCTTCCTTCCCTTTAATGTTACGTCCATGTCCTGCCCCATCCCATGAAGCTCTTAGCAGAGGCTCTGGCCTTACAATTGCTCCTCTTGTACCTGCCCAGCACTGAAGCGCTGTGCCTGTCAGGATCTGGCTGGAATGCCTTGCCTGTGTAGATGTTAGTAGATTCCTAGCCCTAAACTCCTCCGAGCACCGAGCCCAGCAATGGCTCCTACAGGTATTCTGTTGTGTGGCTTCTGAGAATGGAGAGAGGAGGACAGGGAGCACAGCAAAGCCATCTTCCCTGGCCTGGTGAGACAGCTTTGGCACTCTTAGATGAGGCAGTGGGAGAGGACGAATCTCGAGGTGAAAGCAAGCATTTCTCAGACTCTAATTCTTCATTATGAGTCAAGAAATGTGAGATTCTTAAAGCTACAGCTTGTGAATACTTTGAGACACCCAGGCCCTCTCTCCTCTCTAGGCCATATCAGTGTGAAAGATAAATGCAGTGAGAGATAAAAACAGTGCTTCTCATCTGGGGTCAGTGTGTCTTCCAGGCAGTGTTTGGCGATGTCAAGGATGCTGCTGAATGCCTGCAGTGTTAGAACTGCACATGTACACACACCCAGGAAATGGCCTCAGGTGTCAGTGGAACCGAGACTGAGAAACTGATGTTAGAGCCAGTAAAATATTGAAAGTGCCCGTTTTGAGAGTTTATATTTTAAAATATTATAACATCTAATTATGTGTGTGCACGTGCACACACACACACATACTCATACACACACATACACATACACACACATACTCACACACATGCACATCACACACACACATACTCATACACACACACATACACATACACACACATACTCACACACGTGCACATCACACACACACACATACTCATACACATACACACACATACACACGCACACATACACATGCACACACACACGTACACACACACTCTCATACACACACATGCACATACACACACATATACGTACACACACAAGTGCGCACGCGCACACACTCACCTGAAAAGGGCTCAGTATACAGAGGCCTGAGATGGTTCTAAAGAGCCTGCCTCCTTCATTACCCCTGGCTCCAAGCAAAAGCAGATGTAAATGAATTCAGACAGACAAATCCTACTGAATGATGGTCCACAAGAGGAAAGAGAGGTCCTCACAGCCTGACCCCAGCATCTGCATAGAAGGGGCAGTCTCCTGCTTTGGCCCCAGCTTCCTCAGATGCGTTTGTCTTGAGTTGAAATAGTGTTGCCGTCTGAGCTGGTCCTTCATTTTGAATCAAGGATAGTGATTCTGGACTGATGAAGTGCCTAGGGAGGCGAATCTCGTTACAGATGATGGGGATCAAGTATTTTGGTACACAGGGCTGTTTATTTCCATCCATTTGCCATGACACCAGTCTGGCTTAAATGTGAGTTGCTGAGCACTTGTGTAGCCCAATGTGGCTGCATTTGCTGAAGCTGGGAGATTAAAGCAACATATGTCAAGCTGTGATACGGAACAATTCTCTTGAAAAGACTTTACGTAGTTACGGGGCCTGTTTTGGGAGGTAACTGTGCTTTTTGTGTGGTATATTTTAGGTTACACTAACCCAGCTTCCAGGCCAGTAATATCTTCCCAGAAAGGGTGTGGCATATGCTAAGGACATAAATATGTTCTTACGAAAGCTCTGGTATGATGTTCTTTCGGCTTTATGATCCTTTATTCCTGTCTTGTATTTTTTGCTCTCACATGAATGCAGTAGAAATGTGTTCAACAAAGCCAGGCAAGAGGAGGCTGAGACCTTGCTTCAGATGGCCAGGCCCAGATTTGGGGACTCTTTGTTGTCAATTCTTGTCTTTAAGGTGAAGAGAACTTCGAGGAATGTACAGAAGTGTCAGAGGCAAACAGAGTTGAGAGAGGCTCTAAGAACACTGTGCTTTATATGGGGCAAGTGTCTGTATGGCTTCAGGTCCAGACCCCTGCCATAGGTTACACCAGAACATCAGTGTTCTTTCCTGGTGGCTTATGGTCTGGAGTGGGCATCTGTTTTCTCTCTTGTTCTTCTAGACACATGACTTTAGTGAGCTCTGTCTCCTGTCCGGAGCCTCTTGTGGCCTCATTGCTCTGCCTGTACAGGAGGATCTCTGCCTTAAATGAGAAGTTGGGTATTTCTGCACAGTCAGCATTTTGCAGGCCTAATTAAAAATGACTGATCGCATTGCATAAGGAAATCAGCTTGTCATTTAAATGGTGTGGAGAAGCAGAGAAATACATAAAGAGTTTTGCAGCCCCAAGCACTGACCAATCCTGAGGACAGAAGCTTCACTTATATGCTGAGTCATAAAGGCCAAAGGAGAGTAAGAATGAGCCATGAGGAAGGTGGGGGGCAGCCCACTACCAGAGGAGTTTCTAGAAAGGGACCAGGGCCTGTTTGTTTTTCAGTGGCACTCCCTGGTTCCCTGAAGCTGGATACATCCTGTTAAGAGGCTCTCTAGCAGGTTGGAGGCTCTGAGCCGAGAATCCCTGCCCGGTCTCAGCTTTTGCTCAGAGCTTACACTCCGAGAGACTTGTGTGTGTTGCAGACTGGCACTGTCTCTAGGGTTCTCTTTCAGATGTGTAAGGAGATGTCTAAAGTTTGAAACTTCCAGGAGGGCAGGGGCCATCTTCTGCCTTGTGTAATCCTGATAGCTGAGGACATCATGGTGAGCCCTTTATCTCTTGCTCACCAAGACAGGTGCCATTTTCTCTCTAGGACAGCTTTGGCCGCATCCTGAACCAGATTCCGTGTAGCTACTCCAGGATCTGCCACCTTGCTTGTTGTGTACAGTAGCCCATGGCTTTGCCATCTGCCCTCACTCCAGCACTCACATCACAGTGTGGCTTTCATCTGTAGCAACGTGTAGAAGCCCCAGCTGCATATTTACTTAGGAGCAGCGCTAAGTCAGAAGCTGTCTTGTATGCTAGTGTTTGACTAGTCAGAAAAGACCAGGACACAAGTGGCCGGCCCTGTCTTGGCTGTGCTGGTGAGGCTGTGTATCCTGATGCCACTCGGACTGCTCCTCTAAGTTTATGAAGAGCTACAGTGCATTTGATCCTCCCAAACTAGTTCTTAGATGATGGAGTCATGTCACCGGATGAAATCTGAGGCTCCTGAATTTGCCTGCATAAGGCAGGGCGTTTGGTAATGTGTGGGAGTGTTTGTCGTCCTCTGAAGAATTGGAGGCTCTGTTGATAAGGAGTGACTGGGGATGCCAGTTGGCCTTCAGAGCCTGGGAAAGATGAGGCTCTGCCACAGCATCTACAGCACCATGCTGTGAAGCAGGCTTGCTGCTGAGCAGCACACACACAGTGGGGCCAGATGCATACTCATGATTGGATCAAAGGCATCTAAGTCCTTAATGCTGCCTCACTGGGAACGCTAGACATAGGATTCTGATGGTTGTTCTGCAGATGGGGCGCTGTCGCGTTGTGCACCAGAACTCAGCACAGGAAAATGGGACCCTTCTGTTTGAGAGAAAGATGAGTCCAGTAAGATGTTCTGGCCACAGACTTTTATCAAATCTTACCAACCAGAAACCATCCTGATAGGGTTGGGGAGATGGCTTAGTGGTTAAGTGTTTCTTTGCTTTTCCTGAGGCCCCAAGTTCTGTTGCTAACACCCTTCTTGATCAGCTCACAACCACCTGCAGCCCCAGCCTCCATGAACAGACAGACAGAAACACACACCCACACAATTCAAAAAATAAAACTTTAGGAACTCATTCTGATAGAGATGTCAGCATCTCTGAGGGGTGTCAGCATCCTGATAGATGTCAGCATCCTGACAGGTGTCAGCATCCTGACAGGTGTCAGCATCTCTGACAGGTGTCAGCATCTCTGATAGGTGTCAGCATCCTGACAGGTGTCAGCATCCTGACAGGTGTCAGCATCCTGATAGATGTCAGCATCTCTGATAGGTGTCAGCATCCTGACGGGTGTCAGCATCTCTGATGGGTGTCAGCATCTCTGACGGGTGTCAGCATCTCTGAGGGGTGTCAGCATCTCTGAGGGGTGTCAGCATCTCTGAGGGGTGTCAGCATCTCTGATGGCTGTCAGCATCCTGACAGGTGTCAGCATCCTGACAGGTGTCAGCATCTCTGATAGGTGTCAGCATCTCTGAGGGGGTGTCAGCATCTCTGATGGGGTATCAGCATCCTGATAGATGTCAGCATCCTGACAGGTGTCAGCATCTCTGATGGGTGTCAGCATCTCTGAGGGGTGTCAGCATCTCTGAGGGGTGTCAGCATCTCTGAGGGGTGTCAGCATCTCTGATAGGTTTCAGCATCTCTGAGGGGTGTCAGCATCTCTGAGGGGGTGTCAGCATCTTGACAGGTGTCAGCATCCTGACAGGTGTCAGCATCTCCCATCTCTGATGGGTGTCAGCATCTCTGATAGGTGTCAGCATCTCTGATGGGTGTCAGCATCTCTGATGGGTGTCAGCATCTCTGAGGGGTGTCAGCATCTCTGATGGGTGTCAGCATCTCTGATGGGTGTCAGCATATCTGAGGGGTGTCAGCATATCTGAGGGGTGTCAGCATCTCTGATGGGTGTCAGCATCTCTGACGGGTGTCAGCATCCTGACAGGTGTCAGCATGGGTGTCGGCATCTCTGACAGGTGTCAGCATCTTGACAGGTGTCAACATCCTGACAGGTGTCAGCATCTCTGATAGGTGTCAGCATCTCTGATGGGTGTCAGCATCTCTGAGGGGTGTCAGCATCTCTGAGGGGTGTCAGCATCTCTGAGGGGTGTCAGCATCTCTGATAGGTTTCAGCATCTCTGATGGGTGTCAGCATCTCTGATGGGTGTCAGCATCTCTGATGGGTATCAGCATCTCTGATGATAGGTGTCAGCATCCTGAGTGGTGGGTTTACTCCGAGGCTTCACCCTGCCTCAAGGATTAGCACAGCCTGTGAACAGAGCTCTGTGTTAAGTTCAGTTTGGGTGTCAGCCAGCAAAGAAGCTGAAACAATGACATGCTGGCTTGAATGATCCTGCGCCAATTTCATTAAAGTGGTAAGATCAAATACTGAAGAGTGTGTGTGAAGGGAAGCTATCCATGGGGATACTCGGGTATGGTAGTACCTGCCCCCACCGCCACCTTCTGTGTTTGGAGGTAGTGGTAGTAGTTGTTTTATTTTCTTTCAGCCTTTCTTCACCAACTTTTAATATTTTATTCTATTTTTAGTTTGTTTAACTATGTGTCTTTCTGTGTCCATATGGGGTTTATGTGTACCTAAGTGCAAGTGTGCAGAGGCCAGAGGTACAGGATGCCCTGGAGCAGCTCAAGTTGTAGGTGGTTGTGGACCACTTGATGTGGGTGCCAGGGGTAGAACCCAGGTCGTCCTGAAGAGCAATGCATGCTCTTAACTGCTGGGCCATCTCTCCAGCACCTAAACTTTTCATTTTTGAAAAATGTCAAACCTACTAGTCAGTAGAGTAAGCATTGACACAGACGCTTCTGAGTTTACTTAAAGTTACCATTTTTCTATGTGTAGTATATCTGCTTTATTCTCTTCCAGTAGTATATAAAATTGTGGGGGGGGGCGTTTTCTGAAACGTCTAGAAACATCGAGTATCTTGATGTTTTGGTTCTAAGTATGAATCTGTGAAAATAGAGACTAAACAGTTTTCAGGAGGAATGCATCATAAGCAGTGCCTTGTGTCTCATATGATGTCATGCCCCAGGGCAGGTGATGGCAGCTTGTTTTCCTTCCTCGGGCCTATGACCCAGCCTTCTTTCATCTGGCTGTATCGGGTGTCCGCAGAAGCTTTGCCTGGATCCTAGTTATTTTTGGAAGACTGCCTGATAGTTTTTGCTCTCTCGTCTTGAATTCTCTGTACCATATGATATACATCTTTGTGTGTTTGGTTTCTATGGTAGTCAGCTAGATTTTATTGTAATAGCAGATTGGACAACACGCCTTCTCTCTTGCCTTTAGGGATCAGGAGTAACTTCTGCAGAGTGCTCCTTATCACCTAGTGTCTCACGGCCTCCTTACATGGAGAATTTCTTTTGCTTTCCTTTTGCACACACTTCAGGTGGCTGATGTAACTTGCAAAGGTCACATAGCCAATGAAGTGGAGCTCACATTAAGCCACCAATGTCCATGGTGGTTATCTCGGGCCTCTCAGAGCCTCCATGTTCAGGATCCCCACTGGCTGTCTCCCATTCTGCAGTTCCTGCCTCAGGCTGCAGATCCTGCCAGTCTGGGAAGATCCCCAAACTGCTGGGGATGCAAGACCCTCACTTCTGAAAGGAGCAGGTGCTTTTAGAGTTCAGATGGGCAGCTGGTCTGTATATGTCCTGTCCTCACTCACGTATACATCAGCAATTTGTTGTTCATGT
Source organism: Mastomys coucha (assembly GCF_008632895.1). Classification (NCBI taxonomy): domain Eukaryota; kingdom Metazoa; phylum Chordata; class Mammalia; order Rodentia; family Muridae; genus Mastomys; species Mastomys coucha. Next base: position 5,455,604 of record NW_022196909.1, read on the forward strand.
GCAGTTCAGCCCGTTTGCAGCCAGCCCTGCTGCTGGCTAAGGCCCTCTGATGGCCTGGCAGCCGGCCTGTTTACAAACGGGATTTCCTTTGTCATTTGAATGTTTGTTCCTCACAGTTTCTTCTCTGCATAAGAAACTATTAACCTGCAGTGAAACTGTGACACTCCTTTGATTTACAGGCTGTTAGGTTTGCAAAGGAGGAAAAGCTGGTTTTACAAAAGCATCATTTAACTGGACTATTTAATACTCCAAGGCATTGGATTTCCTTAAATCAAAGCCTTTGAGTTCTGTCTAGTTGATTAAAAGCACAGAAGTAGATATTTCTTATGTCGCCTTTAAATGGCACTCCCCTCTGAATATCATAGGAGTTTCCTTTTCAAACTGCCCCAAGTCCTGCATTTGCCCATTTGTGCTCACTTGTTTTCCGTGTGTATCAGTGTATACACAGCACAGGAAAATCTGTAGCATGGACCCAGGAAAGAGCTAAAGCAGAGCGAGCCAGTAAACAGCTTCCAGGAGGGTTGGTCCTGGCTGAGAACAGCATTCGTGAGGAGGTCTATCCGCTTTCTCTAGAATGACTCTAGCTTGGAGGACAGCAACAGCGCAGACAGAGCTTCTGTTACCTTCCTTCACTGTGTGAGAACTCCACCCTTCTCCTGGTTAACAGATTAACCACCCTCTAGGTACAGAGGGGCAGCACCCTGCCAATTAAACTTGATCATCTTGAATCTCTTGGCATTATTTCTCCTGCTTCCTGAAGGGAAAATTGTCTGTTCACCAGTAGCAACCAGAACGTGTTCCCTGACAGGTCACCTCCCAGCTTACAGTGTTTATTCAACCCACCCGAGCCTTCCAGCGGCCATGCTCCCTCCATTGGCTCAAACTCGCTAGTGCAGACTGAATCCTTGTCTCCACACCAGTAAACTTGGTGTTTATAATGTATCTTCTCTAACCCAATGTATACCCAAAATGTTATTATGTGCCATGTAACCTTTAGACTACACCTTTGAAACTATGTATCTTAACCTTCCGGCATGTCTCACTTTGAGGGAGTCACCTTTCACGTATGTTCATTGGTGACTCCTGACTGCATTCCTGGGCCCCATAGCAGGCCAAGGTCACAGCAGCTTGGTCTTTTGCTTTGAATATCCCCAGAGAAACCTAATCAGTGTTGTCACCTCCCCCGAATCTGAGGCCACATTCTTCTCTCCTCCTTGTGCCATTTCCCCTGGCACCCTAATTACAGGGAGATGCTTAGTGCGGCCATAACTGCCAGTTCAGCAGTTTGCCTCTGCCCTGGCAGCCAGGGATGCCACGGCCTGAAAATGCTAGTGTCTGCTAGAACATAGCTCTGCTTTCTTCATGGGAGTTTCCACAATTCTTTTTCTTAGAAGAAACTTGATGGTATTCCTTTTTAAGACCAAGTTGACATTATAATGCATTCCTTACTAATCAATAGGTTCTTTAAATATTCACTATCTAGTAGTTTCTCAGTGATATCATAGAATACATAGGTATTGCATATTCTTAAATGTCACAAATGCCTCCTTTAAGGGATGGTATTGGGAGATTTAACCTTTACTCTCAGCCTTTGGAGTAATGGGTTATAGATGTCTCTACCACACCGAGTTTTATGTCCCTCTTGTTGTATTATTCTGTGTCATTGTATGTGTGTGTGTGTGTGTGTGTGTGTGTGTGTATGTATGTTGCACGCATGTATGTATTGTATATGTTGCATGCATGTATGTGGGGGTTCACTCCCTCATGTATAAATGTGGAGGCCCAGGATTGGCGTTGATGTTACTCTCTGTTCTCTCCACCTCACCTTTTGAGATAGGGTCTCTCATGAACTTGGGGCTCATTACTTTCACTAGTGAGCCCAATGCTCGTTCTTCACACCCCTAGCACTGGAGTTACAGGCGTGTGTCACAATGCCCAACTTTTGTATGGTTGTTGGGGTCCTGCCTCGGGTCTCAGGTCCTCATGCTTGCGCAGTAAGCATCTCCCCAGCCCAGTGTTTCCCTATCAGTTATTATATAATATAGTGTTTATTCTGCATTAAAGGATTAGAAAGGTCAGGTTCTGTTTCTGTCAGATGCAGCTCTTTGTCTGTTGACAATCATACTGCATGAACTATTAGACACCGCAATCATGGTGTGGGGAGGAAGCTGGCAAAAGAATGGGGCCAAGGAGCCTGGCATCTACAGTGATCACCACACACAAACTGATTTGTAAAACCTGGAGTTTGGGGTAGGGAAAAGATTGTCTCATGTTCTTACCTGGGGCCCAGACCCATATCTCCCACCACTCTCGGGACACACTGGATACACCCTCAGTGCATTTTCTGAGGTCCTGCAGCAACTGAAGGAAGGGCAACACTCAGACCAGGTGCTGTGCTGAGCGGGACATGGGTTCTCCTGATTCTCGCAGTGGTGTGTTCTTGAGGTTGTAACTTGATGTGGCTCTTCCTCTTCCCTGACTGCCTGAAACCTGCCCGTCAGATTGCTGTAGGTGTGAGGGGGTATGGAGTCAGAACAATGGGAAGGAAGGCCCGTCTCCTTACCCAACCTTCCCTAAAGCAGTGCTCACAAGCACAACACTCCCTTCTTTGTCCTGGCTTAATGCCATCTTTATTTCCTTGGGTGACTAGCTCTTGTTCATCTCAGTGTCTTTTTAGTGGCTGTATTTGTCCTAAGTAGCCGGAGACTGTCATTGACTCTAGACAAGTGTCTCTTGGTCCTCAGGTTTAGTTTACCTCCTGAGTAACAATGTTTTACTTTTCTGTGTTACACTAATGGTTAGCTGAGAAAGGAGGCACAGGGGAAAGGACATAGCAAACAAAGGCTTTGGGCAGACAAAACGTCCTGGGGCCTTCTCAGAATCTCTCAAGGGGATAGCAGGTGTCTCAGTGCCCAGGCGTTGTCCCGGGAACTGGGCCCAGATAAGAGTGTGGACTCACGTGGACTCCATTGTATCCATCTGTCTTGGGGAGAGTTGAGCTGTGAGCAGCCTAACCCTTGACAGACGTGTCCTAACATGTGCATAGACACAACCTCAAGGTTTTCTCAAGCTTTTAACACCTGCCACCACAGGGGTACTTTGTCTATCAAACCCTCTGGAGTCTACAGGTGGAGTAGTACATGGTTGGTACTGCTCCGGGAAATCAGAGGGACAGGCAATCCTGGCATGTGGTACAGAGGGATTTATTTAATGGATAAAAAATAATATCCCGCAATTACTGTGTGTGAGGGAAATTGTGATAGGAATGTACCTATAAAGCAGGGTGGGAGCAGGAGATAGATGCACATACACAAACTCACAAACACACACAAATACACACAAACATACCACACACCACACAGTCATGTATACACACTCTCTCAGATACAAACACACTCTCACAAACACAGACACATATACCAACACACCACACACACCACACAGTCGTGTATACACATTCTCTCAGACACAAACACTCTCACACACACACACTCATGTACACACACTCTCTCACACACATACAGAGACACACCACACACTCTCTTATACACACACAAACATACCTCTCTCTCTCTCTCTCTCTCTCTCTCTCTCTTTCTCTCTCTCTCTCTCTCACACACACACACACACATACACACACACACCTGCACACATTGGAAGTATTCAGAGAAACCATAGAACCTGGCCGTTCAGGCACCAGCAGGTGAAGAGCATGGCACCATTTTATTTTGGGAGCATTAATTCTTATGACGAACCTGACTTTTATCTCAGTATATCTTAAGGTTTTCGACAAGCCGTGGGCAAAAAGATAGTGTTATTGTGTCTGTCACTCACCGATCACAGACAGCAGTGTTGCACTTGCATGGTCCTGGATGCTATAAATCAGGTGATTATCAAGTTTTCCTCACAAGATTCAGTGAAAGGAGCTGTCCTGTGTCCAGAGGAGGGCGTCCGAGGGCCAGTCTGTCATTAGAGGGCCTGGTGCTTCTCTCGGTGTTGGTTCATTCTTAGCAGAGGGCTGCTGGAGCGAGTGCTTCCTCTTGCTTCCTCTCTCCCCCTGGGATCACTCTCCACTTACCAGCCACTCCCACAGAAGCCAGGCAGAATGCTCCATAAGCGACCCACTCTCAAGCATTCTGTGACTACAGCAGAAAATGAGCTCCTGCTGAGCCTGCACTGAAAATACAGTCGGTGTGGACAGTACCCCTCCCCCTCCCACTCTTCTATCTAGAGCGGGGTTCTCAACCTTCCTAATACTGAGACCCCTCATGCTGTGGTGACCCCAACCATAAAATTATCTCATTGCTGCCTCATAATTATAATGGGCTGCTGTTAATGAATTGTGTATAACTATCTGATATGCAGCTCCTGTGGGGGTCGAGACGTAGGGCATACCAGGGACATTTCACCTTGACCTTTTCCTTGTGCTGCGGTAGAAAAAGGCATCAAGAGCCAGTCACAACTGCTGATTTTCTGAGGTGGCCTGTGTGCTGGAAGCCTTATGATTAATTTTTCTTTCTCAACTCTAAAAGCAATGCACTTTTCATATCTTCATTCTGATGGGGTGGGGAGATGATCAGGGGCTGGCTTTTATTTATTTTTTTAAGTTTTTTTGTCTTTGTTTTTCCTGAAACAGGGTTTCTCTGTGTAGCCCTGGCTGTCCTAGAAATTCTCTCTAGATCAGGCTGGCCTCAAACTCATAAAGATCTGCCTGCCTCTGCCTCTCGAGTGCTATTACAAACCTGTGCCACCACCATGCGGCAAAAGAAATTTATTCATTGCCTCAAAAAAACAACAAAAAAAAAGAATTATTTATTCATCTATTTTATGTATATGAGTGCTGTATCGGCATGTGCACCTGCTTGGCAGAAGAGGGCATCAGATCCCATATAGATAGATGGTCGTAAGCCATCATATGGTTGCCTGGAATTGAACTCAGGACCTCTGAAAGAGCAGCCAGTGCTCTTAACAGCTGAGCCACCTCCGCAGCCTGGTTTGGGGCCTTAAACAGAACAATGGACAGGCATCGGTCCTAGGCATGTGTTTGAAGCAGAGTTGCATTACTATCTGTGGATTCTCGAGCAAGACACCTCCCCACTGTGAACCTCAGTTTTCCCAGCTTCCGAAATGGTGGTTGTGTCACAGATGAAAGAAGATAGGAAGCGTGCTGATGAGCGAGCGTCACTCTTCACTTTCCCCCACCCTGTGTCAACCTCCACATTCTCTTCCCTCAGACCTTTCCCAGTCAGCTTGGCCCTGCGCCCTGGCCTAGAAAGGCTGAAGAGGCATTGGAGCCTCTGTGGTTTCTGTCCAGCTGCCTTCCACCACATCCAGCTGTTACGCCTCATGTGCAGTTTAGCAGCAATGCCCCCTCTCCACCACCCCCTCCTCCCCCCGGTGCCAACTTGTGCCCTCACCGGGCTTCAGGAACACACTCCTTTCCTCTTGAGTCCTTCTGAGGGCCGGGAAAGATGGCTGAGCAGTTCAGATCACTGTTTGCTCTGGCAGAGGACCCAGGTTTAGTTCCCAGCACACACCACACTTAAGTATTTTTAATGGAAAGCTTATTTTAGACGACCCCTTCCTCGTGATCCCTCAGGCTGGAACATTCTTCTCAGTGTCCCACACTGTTTCCTTCTTATTACAGCTGCTGAAAACTGTGACAGAAAGAAGGGTGTGATGTGATCTAGAACCCTTAGCACATCAGAGAAACAGATACAGGTGTCTTCCAGATGCTTGTCTCCATGTAGGACATCTTTGGTGTAACAGTCAGCTCAGGGAGCTGTAAGAAAAAAGGCCTGAGACTGAGGGGCAAAGACCTGAGCAGCAGAAATAGATTTCCCCCAGTCTGGATACTAGAAGTCTGAGATCAGTGTGCCAGAGTATGAGTTTCTTTGAAGGCCTTGACTTATTGATGGCAAGAGCCTCCCTGCTTCCTCACATGACCCGTTCTGTGTGTGTGTACCTTCTGTTATTTCTTGTTTTAAAATTACTTCGTAGGAGTTTCTAAAATTATTATAATTAGTTTGTCTTACTACGTAGCCCAGGCTGGCCTTGAGCTTGCACAGTCTTCCTGCCACATTCTCCACAGTACTGAGTCTAAGTCAGGATTCTTCCTCCTACTTACTTAGTTTGTTGTTTTGTTCTGTTTTAGAAAGTAAATAAAGTAAAATTTCAAAAGAGAAGAAACCCAGGTGGTAGTGGCACACACCTTCCATCCCAGCACTCCAGGAGGCAGGGCAGACAGATCTCTGTGAGCTGGAGGCCAGCCTGGTCTACAGAATAAGTTCCAGGATAGCCAGGGCTACACAGTGAAATCCTGTCTCAAGGAAGAAAAAAAAGAAAAAGCAAGCAGGCAAAACCAAATAACTTCCATCTTACTCCAAAAAACCTGGCTGGCCTGGAGCTCCCTGTGTAGTGCAGGGTGGCCTTGAGCTTCTGACTCTGCTGCCTCCACCTCTCATGTGCTGGGATACAGAAATGGGACATATCCAGTTGTACATGATGTGGGAGACCATGGGTAGACACTGTGCCGATTGATCTACATTCCAGTCTTCCTCTCCTCTTTGAAAGACCTACACCTGTGGCCTTATCCTTAATTACCTCTTTCAAAGTCCCTGTCTCTAAATACAGTCACTTTGAGAGATAGGGCTTCAGTCCACAAACCCTAAGGGGACACGATTCAGTCCATCATCCACAGATATGAAAATACTACTGGGCTGACTGTGTGCACCTGTGCAAAGTCCCTCTCTCAGGAACGTTCTCTCTGTTGGGAACTTTCTTTCTCCCCTTGCCTTATTCAGGAACTGCACAGAATGGCGGACAGGTCTGGTCTCTGTGGTAGCTCACCCAGTCAAGCTGTCTTCACATGATCCCATCCCTCAACACCTGCATCCCTGTCCTGGGACGGGGCTCCCCTACGTGCCCTCTCTTGCTCTCCTCACAGGCAGTGAGGGTAGAGGAGAGCATGAGCCTCAGTAAGAAAGTCAAGAGCAGGGGACTAGGACCGAGGGGGCAGTTGAGTTGTAAAGGACATGGCATTTTTCTTTTTGCTTCTGTGTAACAATGTCCATCTCCTCCAAGTCCCCGAGTCTGAGAGCCAGTGAAGTAACTCCTTAGCACTCCAAGTGTGAGTTCGTAAGCGAGGTGAGAAAATGCAGTCCAGTTAGATGCTTAGCTAACCCACCCCTGACTTAACAGAGGGAAACTGTTCCCTTAAAAACAGTTTTGATTCTGCTAAGTCAGAGGCCCCACACCCTCCTCAGCCTGCAGATGAGCTGGAGGCCCAGCTTTGCATTATGCAAAGTATTGATTCTCACAATTAATACGCTGGAAAGTGTGGTTTCTGCACTTTCTGCCAGCACAGAGGTTCTCACCCTGGAGTGAGATCACCTGGGAGCTTTCACAGATCACCGAGCCATGCTCCCCCCCTCCCTCCCACCTCGTACAGCACCCATCGAGAGAGGTGACATGGGCACCCCAGCCCTGAATCATGAGCCACAGCCTCACCACTTACCACAGAGGCACTTCTTATTAAATCTTTCAAACACAGGAAATAATAGACTCAGTTTTTATTTTGCTTGACAAAAATCGGTGACAAATTTGCTTTTTAAAACATTTAGTCATAGAAAATTTTCCATTCATAAGAGTAAACAGAGTAACGTAAAAGCCCTCCGTGCGCTTCACCAGCTCCAGCCTCGAGCTGTTCGTGATTATCTTATCTCTGAATTGATGCTGTTATTTTTTTTCAAATGATTCAATTTTGTTCTAAACATTAGAAACAAAACATAGTTTGAGAACTAAAATTGGCTGCGTGACCCTACCTCGTACTGAATTGGAATGAGGTATGTATTTCCCATACTAGCCTGGCCCCTTTGCAGCACCCAGGGGTGCTATGGGTGACATTTTATGTATAGAAACTGGAGCACTAAGAAACTATATATCAGCCAGGAGGTGGTGGTGCACGCCTTTAATCCCAGCACTTGGGAGGCAGAGGCAGGCAGATTTCTAAGTTCGAGGCCAGCATGGTCTACAGAGTGAGCTCCAGGACAGCTAGGGCTACACAGAGAAACCCTGTCTTGAAAACCCGGAGAGAGAGAGAGAGACAGAGAGACAGAGAGAGAGAGAGAGAGAGAGAGAGAGAGAGAGAGAGAGAGAGAGAGAGACAGAGAGACAGAGAGAGAGAGAGAGAGAGAGAGAGAGAGAGACAGAGAGGGAGAGAGGGAGAGAGAGAGAGAGAGAGGGAGAGAAAGGAAGGGAGGAAGGAAAGAAACTACATATTTTCAAGAGCTCTCCTAGCCACGTGTGTATCCACCCACACCTCTAAGAGTGAAAACCTTTAAAACAAAATAGTTGAATGCTCCATGATATAGCCGGATGGGCAGGTAAACCATAAAGCAAACACATTATAATATTAATGACAGTGGCTAAGTGGTAACTTTGGGCTGTCACAGTAAAATGTTGATGCGGGCCGGGCCGGGGATGTCAACAGAGCAAAGCTTGTCTTAACTGTTAAGCCCTGGAGGAAACAAAAGTGGTTTCCCGAGTGTCTACCCTGTTGCTTTCTGCCCATGAGACTGATTTGAGACTTGCTTGGATTCTCATGGAGATGGGAGGAGGAGGAGCCCAATGCAGAAGTGGAGCATCTCCCAGAAGGCTCCTGTGCTGTGGGCCTGCTGCCCAGTGAAGCTTCCTCACTGAGCTGTCCTTGGGAAGACCAAACCACACGCGGGAAAGATGGCTTTTCTCCAGCTTATGCTATGTGATGCCTTCCCGTTGTCAGAACACGGCACGCACAGCATACGTGTTGAAGACATTCCCACACGCAAAAGCATAACCTTTTTTTTTTTTTTTGGGTACACATCACAAGAAAGGAAAAGATCCATCCACCCACTCCAGTGTGCTGCAGCCCTGCAGCCCTGCTTTGATGATGAGCCGGCCTTTCCAGTAACTGCTCCCTGCTCCTGCTCCCTTTATAGGCAGGGATGGTTGGAGCTAGAGATGTTCACTCAGGGCTTACATGATGGAGTTTTCCTGCTGAAGGGAAACCCTGAGAGTGGGTGACCTGTGACTCCCTCCTGGGGCCCAGCAGAGAGCTCTTTGCGCCACAGGACCCTCTGTGTTCTAGCTCAAGAAAGGCTCTGCATTTCTGCTTCAGCGGCTGGGGTTAAGGGAACACCTGGGGAAACAAAGGCAGCCACCTTCGGATCCCCCTGGTCTCTACGGATCCACCTTCGGATCCCCCTGGTCTCTACGGATCCACCTTCGGATCCCCCTGGTCTCTACGGATTCCAGAATGATGGCCATACCAGGAAACCAAGACATGCTAACCAACCCTTCTCACTGACTTTCAGCCTCACTTTCCAAATTCCAGTTGAATCTGGAAACATGGCTCTGGTATTTACACTGGTAGAGTGTTCTTCTTGATGCCAAGAGCATCCCGTAAATGAGAAGCACCTTCTTGCTTCATTCAGAAAGCATGATGAGCAAGCTTTGGAATCAGTCTGGGCCACAAGTCCCAACACCATCTTTACTGCCTTTGAGATTTAGGTAAAGTTGCCCAGGTCCTTTGGGGCTTGCTCACAGAGAAGTTGTAAATTCTGAACTTGAGAAAAAAGTATGTGAATACAGCCAGCTTCATTTCTGGTTCACAGCAAGTGCCATTTTCTCTGACAGAGGTGTGCGGCATGTTGTGGAGTTGATCGAGGGACCTGCCCTTAGCCCTAGCCCTGCCTCCAGCAGCTGATGATGTGAACACATGTTCTCACACCGTGGTGCCATCTTGTGAAAACGGACGGTCTCTCCTCCACCATTCTGTGTGCGGTGCTTGGGTGGCGTTCTCCCTTTAAAAATACTTCCTGTGTAATTACTCCTAAGAAGGGCCAGTGAGTGAGTGGTAGGACCCAGAAAGGGTGCATCTGGACACGATTGGTGACATTCCTGTACAGAGAGCAGGGGACCCAGGACCAACGTGAGACTGGAATCAAAGGCTGGCGTTTCTAAGCATTGGAATTCTTGCCAGGGGAGGCTCAGTTCCACCATGCTGAAGAGCGTGGGTGCCTACATTTCCGGTCATTTCCCCTCCAGAAGCCGGAATGTAGCCTGGGCTCCTGTGCCAGCCTACTGCATGCGGCTGGCAGGCTGCTGGGATGTGTGGGCCGCTGAAACATTCCTACCCACACAGGCTATTGCCGCCTTTCTCCCAGAATGATGTTGATTGTTTCTTGATGCCTCCCTGCCCCGTGAGCTTGTTTGCTCAGTTTTGCATAGCGCACATTAAGCTTGTTGTTAGAGCTTCCGTTGAGCCTTGGTTATGGATCTCCCGTCCTTGTTCCTCCCTGCCTGCCACAGCCAGCCAGGCACTGGAGACACATGTCCTGTCTCCTCCACAGCTGCCAGGAGTGCAGAAATTGAGTTTCCTTAAATGTATGCAGCTGGAAGGGAGCTGGAGGAGTGGGGAGGCCATTAGAGGCTTCCTGCAGGCAATGTGGGTTTGCCACTCTCTGGGTGTGTGCCTCTCGATCATCTATATTTTCCAATTGGGTATTGTCAGGCTGTCAGGTGTTGTCGTTGGTGGTGTTGGTGGTGGTGGTGTTTGGCTGCTGGTGGCAGGAGCTCACAAAAGGGGTGACTTGCTGACTGACTTTCTGTTTGACTGAACTTTTCATAGTGAGGGCTGGGCAGTGCAAACAAGATGGTGGTAATGCTTCATATTTGAAGTATTCTACAACTTAAAAGGATGTTTTCATACACGTCACTCTTTCATTTGGTCTGGACACAGGCTCAGGAGAAAAAAAATGAAGGCTGCATTTGCCATCGCAAATGATGGGGTGATGGGAGAGCCAGTCATCACCCCTCCACCCCACCCCACCATCTCTGGTCAGACTGCACGGGAGACAGAATCCTGCAGCCTCTGCCTTGTTCTTTCTCTTTCTCTTTTCAGTCGGCATTTGGAGCCCACTGCTAGATTCTCTGGCGACAGACAGCTGCAGTGGTCAGCCTTTGCCATAGAGAACACTCAGTGGAGTCAGGGCAGCCATGTATTAAAATTGTGAGACTTACAGAAACTGCCTGGCATGTAGAAAACACTTAAGTAACTAGGACTTGAAGAGAGAGAGCATGCAGATAAGTGAGTCTATAACATAGCCTGCTAAAGTCCCGAAAGACAACAACATGGTCCAAAGCAACAAAATGCTCCACAGTCCATGATGGGACTGGACATAGAGGCTGCAGTGTCCTTGGGCCTTGGGATGGGCTAAGTCCTTATCCTCGGCATCTGCATTCAGGATTTACCATTCAGTCACATAGCTTAGTGAGAGTTGAAGGCATCTGGATTCAGGATTTACCATTCAGTCACATAGCTTAGTGAGAGTTGAAGGTATCTGGATTCAGGATTTACCATTCAGTCACATAGCTAAGCGAGCGTTGACAGTCTCCCAGGAAGTGTGTGGAATGGAAACAGGGAAGGTAATATTTTCTGATTTTAAGAGTGCAATAAGTGGGGGAAAGGCAGATGGAGACCAACACAGACAGGAAGAGAAAGACTGAACCTGGAAAGCTGCCCGTCAGAAGCCCCCACCCTGACGGCCCCTGTGCTGAGTGTGAGAACCAGTGTATTGCAAAGAACCACTGTACTACAGACCTGCCCACAATGACTAGTTACTGGGGCCAGCCAAGAGATTGAGATGAGGAGACCACAGTGGGCTCGTGAAGCTAAAAAGAAGCCTCCCTAGAGGAAAAGACTCAGGGGGACCCATGGGTGCACAGCCGGGGGGGGGGGGAACGTAATAATAGGAGCAGTGGAGATTTGCTAGGAAAGATCCGGGGGCTCTGTGTGGCAGCTTTTTTTGTTGTTGGTGGTGGTGGTTTGTTTGTTTTGTTTTGTTTTGTTTTGTTTTTCGAGACAGGGTTTCTCTGCATAGCCCTCACTCTGTAGACCAGGCTGGCCTGGAACTCAGAAATCCGCCTGCGTCTGCCTCCCAAGTTCTGGGATTAAAGGCGTGCGCCATCCTAAAACTATACTTCAGAGTTGGAGAAGGCTGTTTAAGCAGGAGGTGGGAAGCTGTAGGACAAGGAGATAGATACACACAGTTGTTGAGTTGCCCCACATCCTAGGCTGGCCTCTGTCGGCTCCGGTGGTGCTGGTACTGGTGCTGGTGGTGCTGGTGGTGCTGGTGCTGGTGGTGCAGAGTGTTGAGAGTAAGCAAGGGATAGAAGTGTCTTCTTGGGTTGGCCAGAATCCTTTCAGTGTGTCCTGGGGACACTGGTAGACCTGGGTCCAGCATAGCTATTACCAAGAACTTGACATTTTATTGGTTTGGACTGTCAGAAAGGGAATTAGTCACTATTTCAAAAACCTCTGAAGTCCTTGCTAAATGGAGGTGTTTTTGTGATTGTGGGCAGTGCACACTCCAAGTGTGATATCGTTAGAAATACAGAAAAACAGCGAAAGTCATTGATCTACTATACAAAGATAAGTACACATGTTGTTAGTATTTGGCTCAATGTCCTTTTCTGCTATAAATCTAAATATTTTTTAAAAATGACTTCAAACTTATACCAAGTGTATTATGCCCTGCTTTAAGACAACTTTACAATGTTATCATAAATATTTTTCTGTGTCAGGAAATATATTTTGTGTTATATATTATTATATTATAAAAAATGTACCAGTTAATCGGTACTCATAATCAGTAGTCAACCAGTCACTCAGATAAGAAAGCTTGTCTCTCGAGTTTTGTTGATTCAGATTGTTTGCAGTCAATTAGGCTTTTAACATGTTTCAAAGATAACACCGTCTCGTAGTATGGTCAGATAACCTTGTTTTTAGGAAACTAATAGCTGATTCAGATCCACATGGACACAGAAAGTCAGTGTTATTTGTAAGTCTCATGTGTATTCTCTCTTAATCAAGAACTGCAGTACACCAACCTCTCGGGGAAGGAAACTGTACTCACGTATGCTTTCCTGGCACTATTAGCAGCATGCCCCTCACCGAGCGCTCCCACACCCACCGCTCCCACACCGACAGTCCACTCTAGTGCAGACTATGCAGGCATGGCTCAAGCAGTTCTTCTGGTAGTGATGTCATGTGGTGCCTCATGAGACTTCAACAGTTTCTTTCAATGTTAACCTTTAACAGTATTTTCAGGGAGATAAAAGAAATTTCTGACCATCTCATCTCTCTGCCTTCCTTCTTACCAGTGTCGCCTTTATGACACCTGTCTCCTGCCCAATGTGGGTGCCATTTTGCAGGCTCTGTTCCTGCTGGCATTGATTCTAAATCATGTAAAAGAAAGGTATTGGCTTTCTTTCTTCCTCTCTCTCTCTCTCCCTCCCTCTACTCTCTCTCTCCCCCTCCACCCTCTTTGTATGTGTGTATGTGTGTGTATGTGTGTGTGTATGTGTATGTGTGTGTGTATGTGTGTGTATGTGTGTGTGTGTGTTGTTAGAACCTGTGTGTGCGCACAGAGGCTAGGTGTACATGCTGAGAGATTTCTGTAACCTATCTCCACCATAGGTTGTGTGTGTTTTTGTTGTGTTTTATTTTGTTTGAGACGGTCTCACTTTGTAGCCTTGGCTAGCCTAGGCCTTGCTGTGTAGACTACCAGACTGACCTTAAACTCACAGAGATCTGCCTACCATTCCCTCTCTAGTGCTGGGATTCCATCTTCGTTTTAGAAACAGAATCTCTCACTGAACCTGGAGCTAACTGATTCTATCATGCTGGCCAGCCAAAGAGCTCCAGAGAGGCACTCATCTCTGCCTGCAGCACCAGGACAATAGGGGAATACTACAGCATCCATTGCTTGTAGGAGCCGGGGGTCCAACCTTAGACCCACATGCTCACACAGCAGGACCTCTCAGCCCTGCTTTTCGTTTGAGGTAAAGATGCAGGGGACTGGAATTTCTACATGTGACTCTGGTAATAAGTAGAATTTGGAGTTTTGTTGGGAGCCATAGAGTAGACTGGAATCTGTCATGGCTTCTGTGAAATTACGGTCCCCATCTCGTACTTTTGCAGTGTAATTAGGTTACTCGTTTTTCTTAGTTGTTTTTGTCATCACTTGCTTATCTGAGTGAGGTACTTGGTGAAGAGCTTGAGATGGAGATCAAGAGAAAGAAGCCAGTGTTCTCCTCTTGAATTATCTTTCCTGAGCAGTGCTAAACACAGTTTTTCATACTGAAGTAATACTTGGCAGTTTAACGATGTTTCTTATCAGTCCCCCAACTTTATCTGCATCCTCTTGGGTTTTCTGTATAACCAATCCCAGTCTTAAATAATTGCAGTTCTTCCTTCTTGATCTCTTATTTCTCCTGACTTAACACTCTGGCAGGGATGGTAATACAGCGGTTTTAAGAAGCATGGCTAGCATAGGTTGTCTACTGATATGAAGGAAGGTTGTTGACATTGCAGCCTTGAGTGTGATGCTCTTCAGTATGGAGCCCTTGAGCATGGTACTCATGACTATGGTGCCCTTGAATATGTGCCCTTGAGTATGATACTCTTGAGTATGGTTCCCTTGTGTATGGTACCCATGACTATGGTGCCCTTGAGTATAGAGCCCTTGAGTATGGAGCCCTTGAGTATAGAGCCCTTGAGTATGGAGCCCTTGAGTATAGAGCCCTTGAATATGGAGCCCTTGAGTATGGAGCCCTTGAGTATGGAGCCCTTGAGTATAGAGCCCTTGAGTATGGAGCCCTTGAGTATGGTGCCCTTGAGTATAGAGCCCTTGACTATAGAGCCCTTGAGTATAGAGCCCTTGAGTATAGAGCCCTTGAGTATGGAGCCCTTGAGTATGGAGCCCTTGAGTATAGAGCCCTTGAGTATGGAGCCCTTGAGTATGGAGCCCTTGAGTATGGAGCCCTTGAGTATAGAGCCCTTGAGTATGGAGCCCTTGAGTATGGAGCCCTTGAGTATGGAGCCCTTGAGTATGGAGCCCTTGAGTATGGAGCCCTTGAGTATGGAGCCCTTGAATATAGAGCCCTTGAGCGTGGTGCCCTTGTGTATGGTCCCCTTGAGTATAGAGCCCTTGAGTATGGTGCCCTTGAGTATAGAGCCCTTGAGTATAGAGCCCTTGAACCTGGTACCTTTGAGTATAGAGCCCTTGAGTATAGAGCCCTTGAACCTGGTACCTTTGAGTATAGAGCCCTTGAATATGGTTCCCTTGAGTATGGTTCCCTTGAGCATGGTGCCCGTGAGTGTGGTGCTTTATTAAGATTAAGAAAGGATCCGTTGGGGGCTGGAGAAATGCCTCAGCTCTAAGAGTACCTGAGATCAGTTCTCGGTGCCCTCTTTGTGCAATGCCTGACCACCTCTTACTCTAGCTCCTGAGGAATCTGTTTTTCTGACTTTTGTCTTCAAGAGCAGATGTATACACATTCTCACACGGACAAAACACATATACACATACTTTAAAATAAAGGCTGAACATCACCATGTTCACACCTTTTAATGGCTTATACCTTTTAATGTCTCACACCTTCTAATCCCAGCAGGGAGGCAGAAAGAGGCAGATCTCCTAAAAGTTGGAAGCTAGCCTGGTCTACATAGCAAGTTCCAGACTGTGAAACCCTGTCTTCCAATAAAAAGTAAATATATATATATATATATATATATATATATATATATATACACACATATATATGTATATATATATATATATACACATATATATGTATATATATATGTATATATATGTGTGTGTGTGTATATATATATATACACATATATATATGAATGAAAATTACCCTTTGATTGTACTCTATTCAGATTTTATGTTTTTGAAAGTCACTAAGCTAAAGTTAATTTTGTATGTTTTTTTTGTTGTTGATTTAGCACAGGGTTTTTCATTTTTTATCTGATAAGAGGGTGGTTATTATCCATTCTCTAAAATTAAACAATTGTTTGTGTGTGACTCAGGATAAAGTCCTTGCTGAATATGTGTGAGACCCAGAGTTCTGTCTAGCACAGTGAGGAGCAGATGTGTTACTAGGGCTGGAAAGATGCTCAGTGAGTAGAACACTTTCAAGTGTGAGACCCTGAACTGAACCTCCAGAAACTGTAAACTGCAGACACGGGAGGCAGCACCCATCCAGTCACAAAGCTGGACCAGGAGGCAGCACCCATCCAGTCACAAAGCTCGAC
>NW_022196909.1:5471782-5487407 GCF_008632895.1 Mastomys coucha
ACCAGGAGGCAGCACCCATCCAGTCACAAAGCTCGACCAGGAGGTAGCGCCCATCCAGCCACAAAGCTCGACCAGGAGGCAGCGCCCATCCAGCCACAAAGCTGGACCAGGAGGCAGCACCCATCCAGTCACAAAGCTCGACCAGGAGGTAGCGCCCATCCAGCCACAAAGCTGGACCAGGAGGCAGCACCCATCCAGCCACAAAGCTGGACCAGGAGGCAGCACCCATCCAGCCACAAAGCTGGACCAGGAGGCAGCACCCATCCAGTCACAAAGCTGGACCAGGAGGCAGCGCCCATCCAGTCATAAAGCTCGACCAGGAGGCAGCGCCCATCCGGTCACAAAGCTGGACCAGGAGGCAGCGCCCATCCAGTCACAAAGCTGGACCCGAAGGCAGCGCCCATCTAGTCACAAAGCTCGCTCAACCAGGGAATGGGACTTAGTGACTAAACCTTTGGAAAGTCACTTGGTGTACGTAGCAGGGAACAACATAGAGAGAGACCCAGTCTCCAACAAGGTAGAGAGAGGATAAGGACCCACAATAAAGTAAGACTGAACTGTTGTTATAACGCAAATTACTCATGATATATCGTATGCATGACTGGAGTTAGTTGAGCAGATTGTATGTAGGCATTTTACATTTGTAAAATTAAAAGAGGATGAGTTACTGTTGATTTGTTTCTGTTTTTCTTTAAGAAAAAAAACAAAATGGTTTTCTGATTTTTGGTTTTTTTTTTTTTCGAGACAGGGTTTCTCTGTGTAGCCCTGGCTGTCCTGGAACTCACTCTGTAGACCAGGCTGGCCTCGAACTCAGAAATCCGCCTGCCTCTGCCTCCCAAGTGCTGGGATTAAATGTGTGTGCCACCACCGCCAGGGCAGGTTTTCTGATTTTTGTTCTCCCCTCTAAACCTGTCTGAACCTGGTGGTTTTGGTGGAAATCAATAGATTTTCAGCTGGTGAGTCAGTAACTCTAACAGTTATCATCGCTGCTTGGGGCTCTTTTCTTACTTCGTTAATAGGTGACCTTTTCTATGAAGTTCTTATTCATGGCGTGCAGTGTTCATGGTATGTTCTTACTTCCATCTCTGCTGGGTCTATCTATACTCTCGTTCCTAATATGCACCAGTTTTGTGGCTTTCTTGATGTAACTTATATTTTGTTAATTTTCTCAAATAGATTTCTTATTGATCTTCTCTAGTATTTCTTTGTTTCTGATTTATTGATTTTTTTATCCTTTTCTGCTTTATTCTTTCAGTCTTTTACTCTTTTGTTTTCTTCCAAGTGCCACTTTAGAGGGTTCTACCCCAGTTTAATGTGGA
Source organism: Mastomys coucha (assembly GCF_008632895.1). NCBI lineage: Eukaryota > Metazoa > Chordata > Mammalia > Rodentia > Muridae > Mastomys > Mastomys coucha. The sequence goes on from NW_022196909.1 coordinate 5,473,102, forward strand.
GCACTTTCCACTGCACCTAGGAAACGTTCAAAAACATTTCATAACATTTCTTCTTTGATTTGTGAGTTATTATCAGTATCATTTTTGTTTTCGAGACAGGGTTTCTCTGTGTAGCCCTGGCTGTCCTGGAACTCACTCTGTAGACCACACTGACCTGGAACTCAGAAATCCGCCTGCCTCTGCCTCCCAAGTGCTGGGATTAAAGGCGTGTGCCACCACCACCTGGCTTATCAATATCATTTTTAAATCTCTAAATCAGTGACGGTTTCTAGTAGTCATTTTGCTAAAGGTTTCTAACTAAAAAATGAAATGTTTATAAGATTTCCAGAGAATTTATTCTATAGTAGGGCTGAGAAAACTGATTTGTAAATAAATACACATTAAATTAACCTTAATACTTGCTAATCATTTCTATCCTTATTACTCTATCAGTCTCTAGAGGAGTTGTTGCAGTATAAAGGAATTTCTTGCAGTATTGTAATTTTGTGTATTTCTCATGATTTGCTTTCCACGTGGATATACCAGTCGCCCGTTCCCCTCAGAACATGGATTTATTTGGCTTCTAAGCAACCAGTAACCCAGTTTCTCAAAAGCTTTGGTCTCAGAGCAGTATTTTCATATTACTTGGTTATCTTCAGCACCACAGACTATTTTTAAAAAAGGAAAACCATATCATAAATCATAGTGCTTGTACTTGAAGAAAAGCTTCAGGATCATGTACCTAGTCCACCCCTCCATCCGTCCATCAAAACTCCACCAGAACCATTTCCTGTCTAGGTGTTCTCTACCACGTTTAGGGCATTCTCATCAGAAATGAATCACAAGGCAATGGTTCTGCCCCAGGCCCGGTAGTGCCGGCCTGGAATGCTAGCTGCTGGGTGGCCAGTGCAGAAAGATCACAAGTTCAGTGCCTTCTGAGAGTACAGAGAGTTCAAAGCCTAGGCAACTTAGATCCTGTCTTAAATTTTAAAACGAGAAGAGGGGCTAGTGAAAACGAGAGAGGGGCTAGCCAGTCGTAGGCTTGGTAGTAGAGCGAGCATGTGTGAGGTCCTGGGTCCAGGCCTTCACTTGGCCTGAGGAATATTCTTCTGTACAATGCCCCATCCTGTTTTGTAGATTGCTTAAAGGCAGCTTCAAGTGTCTCTTCTAAGTGAAACACATTTCAGCTTTTCTGCTAGACTTTACTACCATAATGTCAACTCCCTTCAACATGACTGCTCTTTTGTGAACAAGCTCCAGATTCTATATAGTCAAAGCTTGTGAGACTACTAAATTATTCATGTATCACATGTATATATGTATGTGTATATGTATGCAGTACACTTATATATGTTGTAAGAAATGTTTTATTGGATACATTATTAAGACAAGCTCCCAGGGAAATATCCTGTTCTGAGGCTGAAACCAACCAGTTGCATTGTAGAAGCTAGGGAACCACTTTGACTTGGGGTGGACAGTGAGGGTGGAGGCCGGGGTTCTTGTCTGTCGTTCTTCCTCACGAACACCAAGGTCCGTGGGGTCCAAGCTAAAGATAAGCAGGATCCTGTTCAAGAGGGGACAATACACCCAGCAACAAGGTTCCTGTTCTAAACTATAATCAAGCTGCGTTAAGAAATCACGCTGGTTTTGGTTTTCTGTATTTGTCACAGAAAATAAGGAGGTGATCGTGGCCTTCATGTGCCAGCATGAGGTAAGTGCTGTGTCTGAAAGTAGCCATTGTACAGTTTACACAGAGAGAAAGGGTTTTAGAGGCCAGCTCTACGTAGATCAGCATACCCTGCTGTGCTTACAAATAGTCTGTGAATCAAGGGCCACAGTACCTTGCCTTATGATCCTCTCCCACCACCAAGAAAGCAAACCCAGGGGGCTGGAATGATGGCTCAGCAGTTAAGAGCACTGACTACTCTTCCAGAGGTCCTGAGTTCAATTCCCAGCAACCACATGGTGGCTCACAGCCATCTGTAATGGGATCTGACTCCCTCTTCTGGTGTGTCTGAAGACAGCTACAGTGTACTCATATGCATAAAATAAATGTCTTTTTTAAAAAAAATGCCTAAAATTGCATTATCATTGCAGTTTAGAGAGTCAGAGTTCAGACTTGCTGAGAATGGTGTGTGGCTTCTAGCTTGGCAAGGTTCTGTTTGTCCTTCCTGTAGCTCAGTAGAGCTGTAGGTGGAAACAGTATTGACCAGCAAAACCTGTCTATGGCAAGTGTGACTAGTGTGTTAAGTAATCTCACCCGACTTGCTCATATCAGAAGCACCCACTTTCTCATTGTTTCTGGAACCCCAACCTGAGTGAAGCTGGAGTTACTAAGTGCCACATTAAAGCACACTGTTAAGTAAGTGCCTCCTACAGTTACTCAGACTGAAGTTACTGTCAGCTAACCCCCAGCAGCATCCTTCTCACATTTGCTGCTGCTAAACCACATGTCCCCCATCCTGTGTTTGGTAACTTCTTGTTGTTTAAGCCTTGTTTTCCCGTGTGACATCTCAGTTGCGACCCTTCAAGGTATGTCAAGGTAGTTCCATGTCTTAATATTGTCGCTTCCAGCATTCTCTTCCTCTCCAAAACTCTCTTCATCTAATGTTTTCCCAAGCTAGTTTTCTGTGTCTTTAACTAAGAGGCTGACAAAGTTGTTGAAAGACTGAGAGCCCCTTTCATGCCCGGAAGACCACCGGTCAGGTGTGGGTCTCCTTCAGTGCTTGTCAGACGTATCCATCACTTCTTTCCTCACCCAGGCCACATCCCACACATCAAGTGTGTTGTGAGAGGCCATACCTGATGCTGAAGTCCATGAAGATCCACATTGATGATCCCTGTCAAAACAAACTGGGACAGGGTCCCCTGCCTGAGGGACAAGGCTCAGTGCTAAGACACTGAGATAGGATTTCTCACACACAGCTTACCATACCTTGAGACTTTTTTTTCCCTTTAAAAAACATCAAGTTTTACTAAGACTTAGAGTATAGAAATGGGACTGAAGTTCACATAGAACTATTTTTACACAATTTTTGAGTTTCCCTTGCAGGTGATAAATTATCAAATATCAGCATGTGTCAACTAGCCTGTTAGAAATCCACTGAGCCCTCCCATTGATGCCCCCTCCTACCAGCTGACAGCCAGGCTCTCTTTCTGTTCTGCTCTAACCCTCTTTTCCAAGTCAAGACTGACTTGAACTGCTGAAGCTCTTCCTAGTCATGCCCGTGTTCCGGATGCTGTTCAAGCTGGCACATCCTGCAGGGAGCTGCCAGAGTTCAAAATTCAGTTCCTTCCTCTGCTTCTCCTGGTTCTCATCTATTCAGAGCAGCGATGGCCTTGTTCTTCAAGCTCTCCGCCACCTAGTAGACTCCTCCTGTCCCCCTAGTGTCCTGCACCTGTGGCCAGGACTGTCCCCACCTATTTCCAAGAAGGCTTATTCTAAAGCACTAGCCCAAGTGTTCCTCCTCCATGCAGCCTGCCTTGCCTCATCTCTTCTCTGGGAAACTGTCTTACTCCTCACACAGCTGCCAAGGAACTGTGTTTCCGGCTAATCATTTGCATGGTCCTTTATCAAAAGCTGCCTTGGGCAGGATGACTATGTCTTCACCTGTATTTGATGGATGGATGGCGAGACAGGTAAGAGGGTGGTTATGGAAGGGTGAGTGGACAGAGACGATTGATCCATGAAAAGGTCAGTTATCACGGATTTCCACTAACCAGATTAGTAATAGATTTGAGTAGCAATACTTCTGAGTCTCTCCCACACTTTTGCTTTGGTATTTTTAGAGGACTGTTGTTGTTTGCCACTTTGTAACTGTATCAGTCCTTAGTTCTGCATGCTTTTGCATACATTTGAGAAGAAGGTACTATGGGCTTCCCTATTATACTATTCAAAATTCAGAAATAATTTGAAAGCTGTCTTTGTCATTTCTTAAAGACTGGTCCATACAATTTAAAATACCTGTTAAGGTGTTGGAAACACTTTTCAACACCAAAAATCAGAAATCTCTTTAAAGAGAATCCACACTAGTTATACCATATCCACACCTTTTGTTTGTTTGTTGTTTGTTGTTTGATGGTTGTTATCTTAGACTCACTGGACCCAGAAACGGGAGGTTTAAAGTGCAGAGGGGGGGGAGCGAGAAAGCAGGGCAGAGAGAGAGAAAGAGAGAGAGAAAGAGAGAGCGAGCGCGGGAGCTCTGCTCTGGGATTCTCAGACTACTGAATGATTCACCCTGGAGCACATTTGCCTCATTTGAATCTGAAAGGGAGCCGCATCCTTCCTGTTGCTACACAAAGATGCTGAGAAAATCTACTGAGAAATCAGGCGGATTAAAATGCCTTATAGTTTCCAGACATCCTGTGCCCCGCCCTCACACTGCCCAGAGAGTGGAACAGTGAGGGGGAACGGGAAAAAGCAAAAGACTAAAACCACGTGGTGCTCTCGGAAAGCCAGCAGCACTGTCCCTCTTAATCTTGGTATGTAGTCAAATGCAGTTCCGTAGATAATGGCAGCTGGAAAGAAATGTAAGGCCACTTTGTCCGTTTCCAAATAAAACTCTGATCCTGCACAACCGATCCACCGAGACGCACTGAAAGTCACCACAAGTTGGCCAGTTGTCTGTCACCTGTGGTCCTTGTAAGTGAAGGTGGTGGTTTATATTATTTAAACCCCTTTCTCGATTTCTGAAGTAAGTTCCCCAGAAATTACAGAATGGGGAAAAGCATGTGAGTCAAAATTGGCAACTTGACTTCAAAGTTAATAATAGCGGAACTTGGCATGGTGCATGCGTGGACCCAAGAGGAGAGAGCAGAGCATTCTCACCCTTTGTCTCCTCACCATCTGTGACTATGTTATCTGCAGTGCAGGCGAAGCTGAGCAGGAGCCGGTGTGCTTCTCCAGCTCCAGGAAGCCTTAGGAAGAACACAGAACGGGGACTAGCACTAGGGCACACTTCTGCCTGGGCAGAAGCTAAAGGTGTCAGATGCAAGACACGCAGGCAAGTCGTGGAGCCAGAAATTAGGAGACCCCCCAACCCCCACCCCTGAGCTGGTGTCTGGAATTTGTAGAGATCTGTATGATAAAGCAAGAGATTTCTTTTCATTTTTATGGCAAACTTATGACATTGTCTATAATCCACATGTGTTTCCATGTGTAGATTTGCATATGTGTTCTTGTCAAATATTTATAGGGGCTTGAATTCTACCTACCTGAGGGTGTGCTAAAACCTTTACCATAATCACTATTTAGGTTACCTAAGTTTGCTTTTTTTTTTTTTTTACCTTTTCCAGAAAAAAAGTTAAGAGACTAGAGTCATGAACAACAAAAACATTTATGTAATTTGCCCCCAAAATGTGGAATGATTTCTTACAGATAATGAAATGCTTTTGAAAATGAAGAGAGGCAAGAAGAAGCCCAGTCGAAAGGACAGGTTCTCTATTCTCCGTCTCAGGGAGAGGAGTTTGCCCTCACCTTTTAGCATGGCTTTGGTCATTCAAGAACTCTTGAGCTCTTCCACACTTCTGTAATCTATCATCTAAGACTTAAGTCCGTAGAGCAAACAATATCTCTCTTGCTTTAGGGGAGCCCTGTGTGTGTACCATAAGCATGGTTATTATTGTCGTTTACAGCTGTTGCTCCAGAAATCTTTAAAGGCATATCACATGGGCTGGAGAGATGGCTAAGCGGGTAAGAGCACTGACTGCTCTTCCGAAGGTCCTGAGTTCAAATCCCAGCAACCACAAGGTGGCTCACAACCATCCGTACTGAGATCTGATGCCCTCTTCTGGGGTGTTGGAAGACAGCTACAGTGTACTTACATAGAATAAATAGCTAAATCTTAAAAAAAAAAAAAAAAAAAAAAAAAAAAAAAAAAAAAAAAAAAAAAAAAAAAAAAAAAGGCACATCACACAAAGAGAGAGAAGCTGGCAACATTTGGTTGAGTGACTTTGAGGTGTGTGTATGTGGGATGTTTAATTCCTGTTTACCTCTGAGTTACTAGCTTTTAGAAGTTGCCAGAGACCAAAAATACTCTAATCACTAGAAGAAATTCTCAACTGTATTTGGATCAACCGTTGCAAAGGTTAAAGTCTGGAGATGGCGAGTGGCCTAGCTTAGGTCACCCACTATCTGGCCAGCACAGAACAATGTGTGGGTGTACTCTGGAGTCATGTTTCTCTCCCGGGAACATACCTCACTGCGGTGGCTCACAAACCTGAACCTAGGCTGATGTCTTCTGTCATGGAGTCGCTATACAAGTTGCTGTCCCAGGGACAAGATGCAAACTAAAGCACTGGTAGATTCACAATGTCTTACTGCTGGGGTCAATACCTGACAAAGCAGATTACTGGAGGAAGGCTTCTTTTGGCTCACAGTTGGATGGGACACAGTTCAGCATGGGGGAAGGGGCAGTTGACATCAACATGATGGCCAGTGCAGAGAGCAGTGAGTGCTGAGACCCAGTCTGCTTCCTCCTCCTCTTAGGGACCACAGCCCATGGGAGCGCACCCAGCCCGTGGGAGAGCACCCGGCCTATGGGGGAGCACCCAGCCCGTGGGGGAGCACCCAGCCCATGGGGGAGCATGCCATCCACCCACCTACATTCAGACTGTGTCTTGCTTCTTCATTTAAGCCCTGCAGGAAAGACTTTCATTAAACACTGAAAGGTATATGTTCAAGGTAATTTTAAGTATAGTCAAATTGACAATGAAGATTAACCTTTGAAACAGGCAAGGGGGATAGTTTTAAGTTTCCTACTAGCTACATTGGAAAAGCAAAAAGAAACAGACAATAGTAATGTTGGTACAAGTTTTATTTAAGTCTGCACATTTAAAACATTTTTATAAATAATGACATTTTAAATTTTATCGATACTTTTATATCCCTTTTTCATGTTAAGTTTTTATGGTCCGCTTATGGGCTTCACAGTTACATTTCAAGTTGTACCAGCCATGTATGATTAATGCTCATTTACTATATTAGACAGTGCAGCTCTGTACAGCTGATCAAGCCCAAAGTATATTCCCAGACACAGGCCTTTATCCTTTGAAACACAAATGTCTCTCAGTACCAGCTTCTTTGAATTTTTATTCTTAATATGCCACAGTTGTCTCCTGAAAGCCAAGACAGGAAAGCCGAATGTGAATGATACAAAATGAGAGCAGCTCGTGGAAACCGAGTCCTGTGCCTGCTCAGATGGGTTAATATCTGATACATGAGTCTATGAAATAACCCATGCGATTCTGCATTTCCTTAATGTCACATGTCCCCTAGCAGCTGCAGCTGCTTCCTGGGAAGGGTTCACATGGCTTCCATTTATGAGCTGCCTTGCAGTAAGACGGCTATCAGAGTGATTATACATTCCAGAGCCTGCTCCTGTCAGTCTAATTAGCAATCTTCTGAGAAATAATTGTTCAGCTTTAACTGTAGCTCTCCACAGTGGCATCTCTCACTTTGACCTAATTACCAAACGTAATGTTAAAATGTATAAGGAGAGCGATCAAAGAGGGAAGCCATTGGTGTTCTGTTTGTGCAGACTTGGTCTCCACCTCTCCCGGCCTCCTCCTTCATGGAGCTGCTGAAAGGCAGTGTGGAGAACAGTAATGAAATCGGACACCCAGGCTGTTTATTCTGCTCATCAGAGAGTTGAGAATGCAACTTTTAAAAGCACAGTATCAGGCCTATGATTGATGCTCAACAAATATTAAGTTGCTTTAGAACACTAGAGAGCTAACAGTGCATCTAGCCTCAGAAGTAGAAAGGATCCCTCAGGTTTTCTTATAGGATGTTGTCCTCATGGTTCTCAGAATCCAGTTGGGCTCAGCTCAGCACTCTGTGGTGTGTCTTCGGCATGGGAGTGTGAAACATCATCATTCATTCCCCAAGAGTGGTGGGCGTGTTGGAGTTAACATGACTGCTCGGTTTACAGCACGAGCAGTGGGCAGTGTGAGAAGGAAGAGCCAGCCAACCCAAACAATGCACTCCAAACCACCAGAACACCAGTACCTTGCTTTTGTGTAAAATTCTGGCAGCAGGGCAGACATTGAGCTGCTGGGTGTCAGTGGGAATGTTTTAAACAGAGTAAAGAAAGTATCCTTTTGAGCATCAGCTGCCACCTCTCTCTGACTTTGCCCCCTGGCTGTGCTGTTCTGTAGGCCCTTTTTGGCTGGAGCTCCTGGGTGTTCTTAAGGCTTCCATGTATTATCTCTTGGTTGAACATACATGAAATAATCAAACGGTTACTGGCGTGAGTGCGGTAGTTCTCTTCAAGGAAACCTACAAATTCTTTACTGCCTTGTAATCATCACCTTTCTCGGCTGGACAGTCTTAGCCTACCTCCCACAGCGTCACATAGATAAGGGAGCTCGATAGTAGAGAGCGCATCTCCAGCCTGCACAGTTCTCTGTAGGCATAGTTTTAAACTAGTTTATGCATGTGAGTGTTGTGCCTGTGGTGCGTTCATGCCTGGTGCCTGCAGAAGGCAGAAGACAGTATAAGGTACCCTGAAAGTAGAATTAAAGATGGTTGTGATCCACCACATGGGTGCTGGGAACCAAACCTGGCTCTTCCGAAAGAGCAACAGTACTCTTAATCACAAGCCATCCTCCCAGACTCACATTTTAAATTCGTTATACAAGTATTTCAGTAAACTAAATGATTTGTGTGCCCCCCCCAAGTACACAAGTGAGTTGACATCTTTCTTTTAAGGCCCATTTTCCATCTGTCTCTGTGATCCAGACTTAGAGCACCAAGACAGAGGGAGCTGCCTCTCATGCTTGCCCTGATTTACTGAAGTTTAGCCTCTGTTGCATTTACAGGATTCTGAGGGTGCCTGGGAGGGCGGAGAACAGCCGGTGGCTTCGTTGGGACTCATACATACCATTGTCTTTCCTGTCATGTCTTTTGTTTTGCTGTGAGTTAGTGGTTATTACCTGCTTGAGAGAGATTTGGTGGGGGAGGGGAAAGAAAACCTGCCAAATAATAGTAGATCATTCTGTAAGCAACCAGCTGCTGACATGAATAAATCAATGGAAATTACCACAGTACCCAGAAATAATAAACTATCTCAGGAATGTGCTGAATAAAGTAAATAAACACAAAGAATGCATACCAGGTATATGAAAATTTGGACCACAGAAAAATTAATCTATGGTGAAATCACAGCCTTCAGCTGGGATAGGATTGGCTACCAAGGAGCCAAGTGAACTAAGCTTAGAGTCTGTGTATCACACTGAATCTAAATTAAGCCTGAACTCGGAAGAGGAGGCAAGGGAGAAGAGGAGGGGGAAAGACTAAGATTGACAGCAGGGTGGGCGTGGGGATTGAGGGGGTGACAGCGGGGTGGGCGTGGGGATTGAGGGGGTGGCGAACAAATGAAAAGAGGCCAAAAGATCCACATACCTTCTCCAGCTTCACCAGATTAGCAGAAAGTCTCTTCATTTACTTCAGGACAGCCACAGGTCACTGGTGCGTGAGAAACAGCGTTTCTTGTTCATAGGAGACTCTCTGAGAGTTGTGTGAGAGGTCAGTGTCTCCTGAGTAACGTGAGGGAAACAGAAGTCTCTGAGCTCTGCTAGGGGGCAGTGTATGTTCACTCCCCCAGGGGTTTATTTCTATGTTTTAAAGTCTCTGTGTGTGTACATGTGGGCTTATGGGTAGCAGTGCCATGTGGGAATGTGGCACACCGTACGCCCCCTGCCCCCCTGCCCCGTGTGTTCCCGCTGACACGTGAGTCCCAGGGACTGAGCTGAGGTGACCGCGTTGGCAGCAGTTACTTAAACTTGGGAATTGTGTTAATTTGGAGTATGCACGAGAACGTTCCTAAACCAGGACTTTTCACAAAGTACTGAGAAATCCTGTTGTTGACATGTTGTTTAAATCTGTTCTTGCTGTCTCATCAGACTTAACCTGCAATTTTAATCCTTTTAAAATACAAATCCACTGTGTAGCTGCTGCTAGAAACTACATGGCCTGCTCCCTTTTTCACATTAGGCCTTGCCCTTTGCCAAATAACACTACTGCTTGCTGGCACAGTCCTGATCTGCCCCTGTTGGTGCCATTTCTCAGCCCAGGAACCTCCCCCCACCCCCACCCCTTCTTTCATAGTCCTTTCTACAGGCGCTGCCCAGACGGTGTAGTAACCTGCTTTATGTCATCATAACAGAACACCTGAGCAGGCCGCTTAAGCGGTAAGGTGGTTTATTTAGTTCATGGTTCCAGAACTCGAAAGTCCAAATGGCAGAACATAGATTTGGTGAGGGCCAACCCCTGAATGAGGGGACAGCAACAATGGGAGCAAGGTTGCTTCTCAGACTGGGAGCAGAAAGGACCGGGCTGGCAACGTTGGCTTTCATATAACTCACTGGAGAAAGTCGAACACACACTCCCACAATCCTACTAGATTATCTCTGAAGAGCATATCTTTAGTAATAATATCTCCCATGAAGACCAAATCCCAGAGACTCTACCACCAAGCTATGGACCAAACCTTTGAATGATACTGGACACTCAGTCACACCCAACTCTAGAGCCTGAGTCCGCTCCTCCAGGCTAGGATCAACACCACTGAGCACCACTGTCTAGTTAGGTGAGCAGAAACATCCCAGTCTCTGTCTGCTGTCTTCTGACACTCATGCACTTCAACAGCAGGGCCGGCTTTCCATTCTTACGTCCTGTGCACTCTGTGGATGTGCAGTGCCTTCTCACAAGTAGTGTGTGAACGGTAGTGTGTGAACCTTCATCCATCGGTCATCCATTCAGGACTGTGGCAGCAGCCTTCCAGGCAGATGAGGACCAGAGTGCTCCAGCAAAGCAGACTCTAGGATTAGTTTATGGGATGTGGCCCTGCTCTCCTTGCTTTACCAAACTGGTAAGGAAACCTGATGGTACCCGTGCTTCTTCCCTCGCTCTCTCTGCGTGAGGAAAGCCCTACCCAGGCTGTACTTCCTCCCTCGCTCTCTCTGCATGAGGAAATCCCTACCCAGGCCTGAGAAGAAAATGCAAACATACACCACTGACAGTGTAAACGGGGTTGGGGGAACCATCATCTGACTATTGCCGGTGGTAAGTTAGCTTCCTGCATTTTCAGACACCTTTCTCATGTGGCAGCCTGTGTCATCTGGCCCTCCCTATGAGAATGAGAAAACTGTGGCGAGATAAAAGCCCATGGTCTTTTGGCTTCCGCATCAGGTTAGCCATAACACTGGGGCCAGGAGCTCGTGTGTTCCCACCAGCCTGGGAAAGGGAGAGTTCCCAGGAAAGATCAAATAGTTGCTGTAGAAGCACTTCCGAACGCCAAGGAAAGCGGATCTTTCCAGCTGAGTGCCCTCCCTAAGGCCTGAAGAGCATCATCCGCCAAGAAGCTCTTCTTTAATCTCCCACATAAACCACCCCAGGCCGCATAAACCACCCCAGGCCGCGGGTTGGAAGTCTGAGAAGCAGAGTGGCCATCCTCACAGGGATGGATTTGAACTTATAGAATAAGTAGCCGTCTGTTCACATAGTGCTTAGACAGGGTCTTTTTGTAAACTCCCCTAGGAACACAGGTGTGGGCACCAGTGCCGTAAGAGAGAGAGAGCTTTGTCCTCAAACTCGAGTCTGGTAGTCAGAGAACTATTTCTGCTAGGTTAGTATAAAGCAGAAAGGCAACGATGAGCAGTTGTGTGCCGACTGCTGAAGATGTTGCAGCTGTGACAGCACCATGCCTCTAGGGAGCAAGTCAGCCCTTCTCTAGCACCCACCCCCCCCTCCCCCCCGGAAAGAGCCGAGAGAGGAGCAGAGCGCTTGCTCCTGCCGCATGCTTCAGCCGAGCCTGGAGTGCACATTGGATGGCTGGTGCAAAGCTGGCTGAAGAGGTGGGTCTCATTCTCATTTTCCATACTACATAAAGCAATGCATGCGCTCCTGGGAGTGGGAGCTTGGGTGTTTAGCAAGCAGTTAGACTTTGCCTACCACCTGGACCCGCTGTGCTGAGGAGACCACAGGCGGGCATAGCCTCCGACATGTTGACAGTTGTGTGTCTGCGAACTCACCGTTGGAGTCTACTCGTCACAGTTTTGGGAACCCATCTTGGGTCCTCCCCACTTTTCCACTCACTGTGCCCTGCTCCTTCTTGTCGCTTGCCTTCCTTGTAAGGTCCCCTCTGCTGTCTTTCTGGCCAAACTGCCACACTTGGACAACGGACTTCCTGGAGGAGACACAAAGGCCCTTAGCAGAGGGCACAGGAAACTGACCACATGAGCTGTGAGCGCTCTCATCTGAAGCTGGTTCCTCTGATGACCTGCCCACAATTACTCAGAGTATACCCTTTCCACCTATTCCTGCAGCTGTTCCAGAAATCTAGAGTCACACGTGTAGAGGCAAGTCAGCAAGGGAAGAAAGAAGTTCAGCAGACTGGTCCAGAAACCCCACTGCCATTTTGTTATCCTTAAATGACCCACTCATACTAAACCTTGGTCTCAGTTTGGAATTGAGTCAAAGCTTTTGTCCCCAGTCTTGAAGATGACAAAACAAATGATGAACAGTAGGGTGCTCAGCCTCTGAGACTATGCTTGCAGCTGTGAAGGCGCCATGCTTCTGGGGAAGACAAGGAGAACGGGAGTGTCAGCATGGCTGGTTCTGACCTCAGGACTTTGTCAGACGTAGGGTCAGGTCTGACCCTTCACAGTGTAGGACAAATTGTAACGCGTTGATTATGTGGATGTTTGTCGGTATGCACACTTGGTCACCTAGACTTGTCCCTTCATTTCTTTCGTGAGTGGAAAAGAGGCAGAAGAACTGGTTTCTGGTTTACTTTTGTCTAGGACAGAAAATGACACATTCTGTGTGTATGTGTGTGTGTGTGTGTTCATACACACAGAATGTGCATATGTGTATGTTCACATGCCAGTATGTGTGTTTACATGCATGTGTGTTCATGTGTGTCCATACAAAAGGGTCCATGCTGTGTGCACAGGTGTATAGGTGTAGGTGTATGTGTGTGCATGTGTATAGGCAGAGGTAGAGACTTGGAGACCGTGCATAGCCGGGTGTGGCTTTTCTGTGGGTACCGCAGGATCTGAGCTGGGGTTCTCAGTACAGTAGGCCTGTTACCAACTGAGCCATCTCCCCAGCCCTTCGTTCTCATCCTTGTGCTTGCCTTTAGCCTTCAGTTCCGGCTTTCTCCACGAGTGTGGGTAGTCATGGTCTGAGACAGGGCCCTATTAGGGTCTTACCCCACAGGTTATGTGTGAAGACTTTTCTGTACCATAGGCAGAGATCCGTGGCCAAGTCTGCCTCCTGCCACGGGGCCTCACAGAAGTCTCGCGGTAGTTAGTGTCGGCTCAGATCCTCTTCATGCTGCCATGCAAGTCACCAGGGGAAATTCTTTGTTATTCCTTCTATGTTGCCAAACCCCACTGTTCTCTTCCCGCGCAGTCATCCCTCTGCCCTCCAGCGCCTGAGCTTACAGGTGTGAGCAGCACACCCAGCTTACGACTTCATACTAGGATTTCTTGGGAATGTTCATTCCTACATTGGGGGCATTGATTCAAGACTCTGAATGCCACTGGTGACAGATGTCAGTATGAAAGTTGGAGACTAAACAGTGACTTCAGGGTCCTGCTGCTCTGAGCTAACCCCACAGTCGCCTCTGAGAATAAACAGTGACTTCAGGGTCCTGCTGCTCTGAGCTAACCCCACAGTCGCCTCTGAGTACACACTGTTCTGTTTGTCGTGTTGCTGTGCTGTAGTAGAAAGGGTCAAACACACACATGACATGGGATTACCCAAGCTCAGTGCTCAGAGCAAGCTAGGCCTCCCTTCCCGTCCTTTCCTTAGTAGGGATTTCTGGGAGAGGACAGAACAAGGTTTCCTGTGAATTCTTGGGTTTGAGCTGTTGTTTAAATTGGTGTCCTTTCTGCATAACAGTCAGAAATGCTAAGGAAGCCTTCAGGGGCAGTGTGGCTCCGTCCAGTGGGTTCAAAGTGTAGCCTCAGCCAATAGCAACTGCATCACCCAGTGCCTTGTCAGATGCAGCTTGCAGGCCCTCCTCATACGGACTACTGAGTCAGAAGCTTCAGCGGGGCCCACCCAGCATGCTTTCACAAGCCCTCCAGGTGATTGTCTGAGGACCACTAGTGTTCAGGAAATCCCACTGGACAAATTTATGTTCAGCTGTAGAAGCCAGCCGACATCCCTCCACACACACACAGCCATGCAGAGCCTCAGACCCCCTCAACCCCCTACATACCATGCTGAGCCTCAGACTCCCACATACACACCCATGCTGAGCCTCAGACTCCCACATACACACCCATGCTGAGCCTCAACTCCCCCCACATACACA
>NW_022196909.1:5487795-5488409 GCF_008632895.1 Mastomys coucha
GCCCCCCCACACACACACCCATGCTGAGCCTCAAGCCCCCCACACATACACCCATGCCAAGCCTCAGACCCCCTTTCCTCTGAAGGAGGAAGGGCATGAAACCAAAAGGCTTCTACGACCTCTCTTTACGATGTCTGGTCTTAAGCCAGCTGTGACAGCATTTTCTTAGCATGAGGACACTCTAAAAACTCAATGAGGGAAAACCTTATTTGTGTTGCCTCAAGAGAAAGCCTTAATGGGAACTGGAGAAATGGCTCAATGGTTTAGAGTGCTCACTGCTCTTGCAAAAGAGCCACAATGCGTTCCCAACACCTATGTCAGGCAACTCATAACTACCCAGCATTTCTGCTCCAGGGGATCTGATGCCCTCTCCTGGCCTCTGAGCGTATCTGAACACACACTGCAGACAGACACACATGCATGTGAATAAAAATAAGTCCTTTAAGTATTATTGTTATGGAAATGAATATATAAGGGAAAAGAACAAACAAATTCAGAATTTTAATGTCTTTAATCCCAGCACTTGGGAGGCAGAGGCAGGCGGATTTTCTGAGTTCGAGGCCAGCCTAGGCTACAGAGTGAGTTCCAGGACAGCCAGGGCTACACAGAGAAAC